>NW_024423263.1:0-55862 GCF_014898765.1 Herpailurus yagouaroundi
CCTCACTTGGCCCCCAGGTCTAACTGCCCATCCTTGCCCTCCCCCCCAGGGCCTGGAGCAAGATGTCCTCCAAGCCATTGACCGGGCCATTGAGGCTGTGCACAATGCAGCCATGCGGGATGGTGGCAAGTACAGCCTGGAGCAGCGTGGAGTCCTTCAGTGAGTGTGGGTGAGGGGAAGAGGGCACCGCCTCCACCCCATTACCCTAATGAGCACAGTTGGGTGGGGGTCCTTTAGTGGATACTGGGGTTGTGTGTAAGGCAGAGCTGGGGTAATGCAGAGTAGGGTGGGGCATGAGGGAGGTGGCAGGAACCCGAGCTTTGGGGGGCCCAGGACCCATGGGGGAGCATGTAAGGACTTTGGGAGTTTAAGGTAACTCGCCCAGTAAGCTCCTTGTCCCTCCATCAGGAAGCTGATCCACCACCGGAAAGAGACTCTGTCCCGCAGAGGCCCCTCAGCCTCCAGCCCTGCAGCTATGACCCCATCCACCAGTGACCACCATCTGGACGCTGCTGCTGCCAGGCAGCCCAATGGGACGTGTCGAGCTGGGTTTGAGCGGCAGCACAGCCTCCCTAGTTCCGAGTATCTCGGGGCGGACGGAGGCCTCTACCAGGTATGTGGGGAGGACATCCTGGCCGAGGGAGGTGGGTGGAACTTAGGCTTGGTCCAGAGGTTCCAAGGGTCCAGTCGGGTCAGTGATGCAGAGCCGTAGCCCGCCTGTGCCAAGAGCTCAGGGCCTTAGCCAGGCCGGTACCCCAGATGGCAGCGTGTCCTCCCAGATCCCGCTTCTGTCCTCTCAGATCCCACCACAGCCTCGCCGAGCAGCACCCGCCATGCCACCTCCACCTGTGAAGCGCCGAGACCGTGAGGCCCTGGTGGCCTCAGGCAGTGGTGAGAGGCGGGATTGGGGCAATTGGGGAAGTACCCTGTGGTGGAATGATTGCTTTGCCTGTGTCAGAAAGTTGGGGGCTCTGGGCTTGGAGGGGTGGGTCTAGCAGAGAAACCAGGCCCTGTGTTGGGAGGGCGGGGCTCAGGGCCTGGAGGGGTAGGGGACCCAGGGGGCTGTCCCAGCACAGCATCCGCTCTCTGCCCACAGGCGGCCGCAACACCACGCCCTCCGGGGGCAGTTCTGTGTCCAGCGGCTCCTCAGTCAGCAGCACCTCCCTTGACACGCTCTGTACCGGCTCTAGCTCGTCTGAGCTGGGCCCCAGCTGCTCACCCACGCCCCCACCTGTGCCCCGCCGAGGCACTCACACCACTGTGTCCCAAGCTCAGCCCCCTCCCTCCAAGGTGCCAGCCCCTGAGCCCCCTACAGAGGAGGTGGCAGTTGATACAACCTCAGCCCCTGATGAGCTGGAGGCCCTGGGTGCGCTGAACCTGGGGACTACAGAGGAGAAGGTGGTGGCCGAGACTGCTGTGCCCAAGACCATCGGGGCAGAGCTGATGGAGCTCGTGCGGAGAAACACCGGCCTGAGCCACGAGCTATGCCGTGTGGCTATTGGCGTCGTGGTGGGTCACATCCAGGCCTCTGTGCCGGCCAGCTCGCCTATCATGGAGCAGGTCCTCCTCTCGCTGGTAGAGGGCAAGGTGAGGGTGGGCGGCAGGGCCAGGGGCCTCCCCATCCTCGGGCCGCCCTGCCTCCCCTGCCCCATTCCCACTCTCATGCTTGTGTCCAGCCTTGACTCGACAGGTGTTTATTGAGCTCTAGCCTGGCCTTCATTGTGCTGGGTGCTGGGGACATTTGAGCTGATCCTTGGAGGAGAAAGGGAGGAAGAGCATTCCAGGCAGAGGCTCAGCCTGGACCAAGGCCATGAGGCAGGACCGAGCTTGGCTTACAGGAGGAGGTGGAACAAGGCCAGCATGGCTATAATACAGGGAGTGAGGGAACAGGTGGTGTGGGAGAGGTGAGACCCGGGGCAGGTGGTAGATGAGACCAGATGCAGGTGGGCAAGAGTCATCTCTGGCTGCAGGGGAGGAGCGGACATAGAGCATGAGAGAAGGCAGTACCTCGCTGGCCTTGGCAGTGGAAAGGAGTGGGTGCTTTGAGAGCTGTGACAGAGGCCTCAGTACTGACTCAGGTGTGAGTCAGGTGTGTGGGCATTGTAGGGTGGGTGGGATCTTTTGCCAGGGTTGGGGCACTGGTCAGGAAGCGGGATTGGAGGGCGACAAGCCATCTCCATCTGGGGACCAGATGGGCCCAAGATCCCTCCTTAGGGCCCCATGACCTAGCAGCTCTGGTGTGGGGTGGAGGGAGCAGCAGGTCAGTGGACTTGTCTGTGTTGAGTACAGTGGGTGCTGCCAGGCTGGAAGCATTTGGGGGAGACGGGGGAGGTGGGGAGATGACCAGGCCTGGTGCCACTTCATGTGGATTCGGAGGGTAGCATCTCAGTCACACTCAGGCAGTGATACAGTCGGTGGCCTTCCTCGAGGAAGATGTTTCTACAGGGCTGGGATGAGCAGCAGGTTGTTGGAAGGCACCCACAGATGTGTCTCAGGCAGAATCTGAGCCCAGCAGGTTATCAAGGCTGGGGGCAGTGGACTTGCTTGCAGAGGGGGTGTAGAATTGGGCTGGTGCCCTTGGGAGCTTTGATGTTGAGGTGTGGGCCACAGGAGCAGGGTCCATAGTGGGAGCTCGAGGTGGGGCAGAGGGGAGGAAGGAAGAGAACCAGAGGCTGGTCCCCTCGCAGGTTCTGAGAGGACACTGACTAGGAGCAGCCCTGAGAGATGAGGCTGGGAACCCTTTCCCAATGTCGACCTGGAACTCACACCTGTGACATTCTCAGGGTCTGGGTTGACTTCTAAACCTTGGGGGCTTCCTGGAGATGGTGAGGGACAAGGAATGTGCTGAGCCATTCCTCTCTCCCCCAGGACCTGAGCACTGCCCTGCCCTCAGGGCAAGTCTGCCATGACCAGCAGCGGCTGGAGGTGATCTTTGCAGACCTGGCTCGGCGCAAGGACGATGCCCAGCAGCGCAGCTGGGCCCTGTACGAGGATGAAGGGGTCATCCGCTGCTACCTGGAGGAGCTGCTACATATTCTGGTGCGGGGTGGGGGCCCACGGGTGTCTCCCCCCGACCCTGCAGTGTCCCCTCCAGTGCTCAGGAGCCTCCCCTGCGTGTACTCAGCTTGCTTATGTGTGGCCACACGGCTCATACTGACTGATTGTGTCATGCTTCCTCCTCTCCACAGACGGATGCAGACCCCGAAGTTTGCAAGAAAATGTGCAAGAGAAATGAGTTCGAGTCTGTCCTGGCCTTGGTGGCCTACTACCAAATGGTGTGTGCAAGACAGAGGGGCGGGGGCGTGGAGGCACCCGGGTAGAGGTGGGGGTTCCGGGCACTGAGTGCACAGGGTCTCCTGCCAGGAGCACCGGGTGTCCCTGCGGCTGCTGCTCCTCAAGTGCTTTGGCGCCATGTGCAGCCTGGATGCAGCCATCATCTCCACACTCGTGTCGTCTGTGCTGCCTGTGGAGCTGGCACGGGACATGCAGACAGACACGCAGGGTGAGGCGAGGGGGAGCTTCCTGCCGTGTGGGGGGTTCCCACCATCTGTAGGGGCTCTCACCGCCTGCCTTGCCCCCCAGATCACCAGAAACTCTGTTACTCCGCCCTCATCCTGGCCATGGTCTTCTCCATGGGGGAGGCAGTGCCATATGCGCACTATGGTAAGTGAGCAGGTCACCGACCAGCTGACCGCTGGGAGCCCCACTGCACGTACCTGACAGGGATCGGGTGTCCCCAGAGCTGACGGAGACCCAGGGGGCTGGGGCTGGGTGGTGTGCACAGACGGGGAGGGCTGACTCCATGCACCCCCCTCCCAGAGCACCTGGGCACACCCTTTGCCCAGTTCCTGCTGAGCATCGTCGAGGATGGGCTGCCCCTGGACACCACAGAACAGCTGCCCGATCTCTGCATGAACCTGCTTCTGGCTCTCAACTTGCACCTGCCAGGTGGGAATGGGGCCCAGTGGGAGGTGGCCGACCAGCTGGGGGTTCTGGCTGGGTACCTGTGCGCTGATCTACCGACACCCATGTCCTTCCTCAGCCCCTGACCAGAACGTCATCATGACCGCCCTGAGCAAACACTCCAACGTCAAGATCTTCTCCGAGAAGCTTCTCTTGCTCCTGAACAGAGGAGGTGAGGGTGCAAGGAATCTGTGTGGCGCTGCTTCGCTGTCCTGGGACTCCATGATCCCCAATAACTCCCTGCAGTGGCTCTGGCCTTCCCACAGTGACAGCCCTGACCCCTCTTCTCTTCCCCCTGCTTCCTAGATGACCCCGTGCGCATCTTCAAACATGAGCCGCAGCCGCCACACTCCATCCTCAAGTTCCTACAGGACGTGTTCGCCAGCCCCGCCACGGCTGCCATCTTCTACCACACAGACATGATGGCACTCATTGACATCACCGTGCGCCACATCGCGGACCTGTCGCCCGGAGACAAGGTACCTAGAGGTGGCTGCAGTGGGGATGGGAGGTGTGTAGAAACCGAAACAAAATGGACTGGAGACAGGACACTGACAGAGACTGGGGACGGGGCACAGCTGGAGCCAGGCCAGTGTGGAGGCCACTCAGTAAGCCATGGCAGGTGTGCCCAGACCCAGAGGAGCCCCGGTGAGCTGATCTGGGCCAGACTGTCTGGACAGAGATGGGGTGGGGAGGGCAGCGGGGTCAGGCGGGAGGAGGTGGCATTTACACAAGGCCTCAGAGGCTGCAGCAGGAGCTTCTGATCTCAGAAGAGGAGAAGTGACCTGATGGACACCCCGAACGGAGTGTGGACTGTATGAGCCCAGGGGAGGCGGAGGTCTGTGAGGAAGCAGCCGCAGCTGTCAGGGCAGCCCAGCCGTGGCCTCCTGGGAAGAGGTCAGATTTGTGGGTATGGGAGGTGAGTCCCAGGGCTTACCACTGGACTTGTGTTGAGCAATCAAGTGGATGAAGTGTGATTACTGAGGTGGGGAAACAGTCTTTGGGGGGGAAATGGAGTTGCATTTTGACGTGTCAGGTTTGAGAAGATACCTGTTAGACAGCCAGGTACAGAGCACATTCAGGGGCAGTGGAGCCGAGTTGGGACACTGGAGAGACACGCTGGAGAGTTGCCTGTGCACCAGTGTGACGGAAAGCCTGTTTCAGGGCCACCACCTAGAGTGTGAGGAGGAGGGGTCAGAGGGCAGCTCAGGCCTCGGCCCAGGGCACAGTGAGGACAAGTAGGGAGGAGCCCAGGAGGAAACCCTGGAGAGAGCAGGAGCCCAAAGCAAGGTTCGGAGGAGGAGGGAAATGAGCTGTCTCCACAGTTAAGAGCCTGAGTAAGACGGAGGCTGCGAATTGGCCACTGGAATTGCCCCCACAGAGTCCCCAAGTGACTGACAAGCAGCGTCCGTGGAGTGGAGGGAAAAAGAATGGAACGTTTAAGAGAGAATTTGAAGTTGGAGGGGAGTGAGGGGGAAATTGGAAGCCGTAAATGGAGACAACCCCTGTAGTTCTTCTGTGAAGGGAGCAGAAAAGAGGGGGTCCGCCTGAGGGAGATGTGGAGTCATCAGGAAGTGTTCTAGAGGTAGGCGATGCTGGTGCAGGTCTCTGGGCCAGAGGGAATAATCCAGCAAGCATCAAGAAATGGCTGACGGGAGAGTGGGCCACCACAGAAGTCAAGTAGATCAGGCAGTGGCGGAGGGCCCAGGGCTGTGGAGGGACACCCCTCACCCTAAAGGGAGCCAAGGCAGCTTATTCTGGCAGAGACAGGTGAGATGTCGGTGCTGCGAGGGGAAGACAAGGGCTTTCTGAAAGATTGCTTGTTTTCTCCATGAAGCACAAGGCCAGCTGTCCAGGCACTTTGGGGTCTGGAAAGCCTAGAAGAGGTGGGCTGTGGTTCTTAAGGGCGTGTGAACATAGCAGAGAAAAGTGGCAGGAGCCAAGGCAGTGCTGCGTGTCCGTCTGAGGCTTGTGGTAGGGAAGGAAGCTGAGGCCTGCACAAGGCTCTGTGGCTGTCTAGGGCTTAGACACTGGGCAGTGATTTGCAGGTGCTGTGGTCTGACCAGGCTGGGGGGTTACAGGGTGGTGCTGCCTAGAGAAGGGATTGAGTCCTCTAACCATAGGGAAAGAGGGAAATAAGGGATGGTGAGGGGGGCAGACGGAGGAAAAGCATTGGGATCGTGTCAGTGGATTGGGGGTCTGTGGGGAAAAGGAGCAGCTGGGGTGTCAGACTAGAGGGCGTGTTAGAGCTGGACTCTGGCTTGTGTGGAAGGTAGGACGGTGGCCAGGTCCTAGGAGTGGGTTGGGTATGAGGTGTGCCGACAGAGGGGAGAGGGCGGTGTCACAGAAGACAGCTGTGTTACTGGCCCGTGCATTTAGATGGACGGCTGTGCGCTTTAGTCAGAGAAAGAACATGAGAAAGCCTTCAGTTTTAGGAAGATAGAGCTGGCGGTTTCCCCTTGCCGCCTTTCTGAGCCAGGACTCCTGGGGGCTGGCCACGTTCTGGGACACCTGTGTCTGGAATGGTCCATTCATTCACTTACTCAGCAACTGTTGAAGGCCAGTTCATGTGGCAGGCACATTGTGGGCGCTGGGGATGCAGCCCTGATCTTCAGTGCCGTGAGGCGGTCCACAGCCCTGGGGTCCACGTGGCAGCCTGTTCCTGTCTGGTGGCAGTGGCAGTGCCTCCCAGGGTCCCTGAGCTCACCTGCTCCTCCCACAGCTTCGCGTAGAGTACCTCTCCCTGATGCACGCCGTCATCCGCACCACACCCTACCTGCAGCACCGCCACCGGCTGCCCGACCTGCAGGGCACACTGCGCCGCATCCTGACTGAAGAGGAAGCCTCGCCCCAGGGCCAGATGGACCGCATGATTGTCCGAGAGATGTGCAAGGAATTCCCGGTGCTGGGCGAGGACCCCAGCTAGCGCCTTCCTCCCCTCCCTTCCCTGCAGCCCCGGTCAGGGTGCAGGGGACGCGGAGGCTTGGCCCTAAGCATGTTTTGCACAGACGGTGTGGGGGAGGTGGTGGTGGAAGGGACCTGAGCAGGGCCCCCACCTGAAGTAGAGCCAGTGCCAGGGGCCAAGTGTGGGATTGGGGACCACGCTCCGGGAGCTATGCTGGGGCAGAGGGCCTGTGTGAGCTAAAGCCCCTCCATCTCCCGGTAGGCTGCCTCTTCAGCATGCCCCCTCCCCCCCCCAGCACAAACACACACTCAGAGTCCCGCTGCTGCTCCGGGCTGGGCTAGAGCCGCCATCCCTGTCCTGCCTCGTCTGGGTCCTGGGCCTCAGCAAGCCATGTCTTTGGGGTGAGGGGAGCCACCTTCCGCCAGCTGTTCTTTGCCTTAGCTTTGCAGTGAGTGCTTCTCCTGTGCTCCCCGCTCCCCGTGGGGGTCGCTTTCCCTTGCTCCCACCCCCAGGGGTCTTGGCCAAGCTCCTGCTTTAAAGCAGAATCTTAGAGACAGGCCATCTATTCTGGAGCCTCACAGAATAGGGTGATGGCACTCAGAAAGCCAATGACAGAATATTTTCTCTGTAAAAATGTAGACTGAAAAGCCATGTGTATTTTCCCGTGTGCTGCAGCTCACCTTCGGAAATAAATCACAGGCATCCAGAAACAGGCTCCCCTGTATGATCCTGGGTTGTTGTGGGAGAGGATGGGCAGGGACGCTGGGGCCTCAGGACCTTGTCACTTGCTTGCCCTGATCTCTCCAGTGTAAGGAGGGGGTGGTCCCTGATAGGTCTGTCCATCAAAGTTCCTTGAGCCCTGTTCCAGCTTCTCTCCCTGAGTTCCTGCTTCTGGGCCAAGCCGAGTGCCCCGTGGTCCGTTTGTGGGCGACTGCCCTCCCAGACTTCACTTACATCTTTCTTTGCTTTGAATGCTGAGTCTCTCCCCTGTTGAAAGCCTCTCCTTCATAGCTGCTCTCAAATGAAGCAGGCCCCACCCCAGCCTCAGCCTCCCTCCCTGCCTGTCCAGCTCTGTTCCCTTTCTCATTTGTCAGTGGGTCCAGCAAGAGCCCCTCATTTTGCAGCCTCAGCAGAGATTTGGCCGTTACTGTAGGGCAAGGAGAGTATCTTAACAGCTGCGGGGTTTAGTTGGCACTACTGTTTGAGGAGAATTAGGGACCGTTTGGCACAAACTTCATTTTCCTTGTGGGCTCCCAAGTTAACAAAGGTTCTCGCCATAAATGGGGGGAGGAGAGTCAGGAACCCACAGACAGACATCAGTCAGAAGCGGTTTTCATCAGTTCCCTTTGGTTTTTGACCCAGGACGATCCTCATAAGACCCTTCCACGTGTCCAGAGTTCCCGATACTGTGACTTCCAGTCATAACTTTTCCTTTTTCATTGGGGGGGCTGAAGGCAGAAGGCTGTTCTGTTATTTTCTCAACAGGACTGTCTAATCCAGCAAGAAGCACAGAGAGGTCAGGGCTAGGGGTGGGGTCCCCTGAAAACAGGTCCTCAGGAAGCTGAGGCAGGAATATTTGACAGGGAACTAAGCACTGATGAGAACTGATGAGGGAACTAAGCACTCATGGCTGATGAGATGTCCTTCCTTAACTGCTGACTCGGGTTAAATGCACAGGCTCCCCTGCTGGACCTGAAGAGAGGCTGACAAAATGCCCCCCAGTAAAGCTGTGTGGCACAGCCTGGTCGCTTTTCATCCCAGAGCCATTCTGCCTTTCCCTTCACATCCGGAGTCAGTGACACTGACTTCCGGCCATGACTCCTTCCTCACTGGAGTGCTGAGAGAACCATGATTCTCCTCCTGAGATAGTGTAATTGAGTGAAAAGCACAGGTCCTGTGACAGCCCCCATGCCTTGCTCTGTTCCCTGTTTTGCGCACACGCACACACTGGAAGGGCAGGGCTGTGCTGTGCCATCTGTCCCCATGCTGGCACCTATGATGAGCAAAGTAGGGCCCCATGGCATGAGGATCAGAAGGCCCTGCCGGTTTCTGTATGATTGTCCAAGAGGCCCTGGCACGTGTTTGTAAGGGATGCGAGAGCCCCAGGTGACAAAGTTACATACTGGCCTCTGGCAGCAAACAGATGCTGTGAGAGGGTGCAGACCTCCAGGACCCGCTCAGCAGATACCCTGATGGTGCTCTCACAACACAAAATTAGAACCACAGAGGGAAATATGATTAGCCAGAGAGTTCCTCAGTGAGGAAACTCTTTGAGAAAACACCCCTTCGGCTGCTTGGAAGGATGGTAAATGTGGGATATGGTGAGCAAAAGAAAGGGCAGAGGGAGACAACTAAGCCACTCGGGTGGGTGTTTGGGTGGGGCTGAGGGAAAAAAGAGATTTTGAGGGGCAATGAGGGCTGGGGGGTTGGGCTGACCTCTGGTGTAGAAACGGGTACCTAATGGTGCTGGCACACACACATCAGGCAACTCCAGAGTGAGGGAGTGGGTAAAGATCACATGCCTGCTCAGTCCCCCAAAGATACAGAGGCTCTGAGTAGTTGAAAACAATGTTTTCTTTTTTTCTCTCTTTTAAAGAAATATTTTAATGTTTATTTTTGAGAGAGTGAGACAGAGTGTGAGCGGGGGAGGGCCAGAGAGGGAGACACAGAATCCGAAGCAGGCTCCAGGCTCTGAGCTGTCAGCACAGAGCCCAGCGCAGGGCTCGAACCACGAACCGTGAGAACATGACCTGAGCTGAAGTCAGACGCTTAACCGACTGAGCCACCCAGGTGCCCCTTTTGTTCTCTCTTTTTGAACTCATGACCAAGACCAAGAGTCACATGTTCTTCTGACTGAGCCAGCCAAGTACCCCATTTTTTCTCTGTTTTTATGGAAGAATAACATAGCCATGAAAAATACACCAAACAAAGAATAGAGCTGAATGAATGATGACAGAGAATGCTGCTATCACCACCACCCAAGTCAAGAAATAGAGTATCACCAGTCCCTAAGGCCCACTTTGGTGCCCCCTCTTTTTAAAAATTTTTTCATGTTTGTTTGAAAGAGAGAGACAGAGCACAAGAAGGGGAGGGGCAGAGACTGACTCCCAAGAAGGCTCTACGCTGTCAGCGCAGAGCCCGATGTGGGGCTCCATCCCGCAAACTGTGAGATCATGACCTGAGCTGAAATCAAGAGCCGGACACTTTAACCGACAGAGCTGCTCAGGCGTCCCTGTGTGCCCCCTCTCAATCACTGATTCCTCCTTCCTCTCCAGACCTTCTCCCTAGAGGCAATTACAGATCAGCTTTGCCTATTTTTGAACTTTACACAGATGGAATCATACAGTATAAACTCTTCTGTCTGGCTTCTTCACCATTAAGTTTCTGAAATTCTTCTGTGCGATAGTATGCGGTTCCAGTGTGTTCACCCCCAATGTTGTATGGGATATACCCTCATTTATTCACTGCTGATGACCTTTCAGTTTCCAGTTTTGGGCAATTGTGAATAGCGCTCTCAGGGACATCGTTACACAGGTCTTCTTGTTGCACATATGCATTATACTGGGGAATATGTTTTCATGAGCGGAACTGCAGGGTCACAAGCCAACGCTCCAAATAGTTTTTGCAAAGTAGCTGTACCAGTGTATGCTCCTCCAGTAGCGCAACTTCCAGCTTCTCCACCTCTTTTCCCAAATTGGGTGTTGTCAGCCATTTCTTTTTGTTTGCTTTTAGTCATTCTGGTACACTATGGTAGTATTTTTAAATTTGTATTTCCCTAATGGCTAAAGAGGTTGAACACTTTTTCATTAGTTTAGTGGTTCTTTGGATCACTTGTGAAGTGCGTGTTCAAATCTCTGGCCTGCTCATCTGCTGGGTTGTCTATTTTTTTTGTTGATTTGTAGTACGTATGTGGCATCAGAGTCCTTGGGTTATCTATTTTGCAAAATCTTCTCCCATCCTTAACATAGTCTTTTGATGAAAGTACATTCTTAGTTATAATGTAATCCAGTTTCTCAGGATTTTCTTTGTGCTTAGTGCATTTTGTGTCCTGTTAATAAATATTTGCTTAAAGTCATGAAGATATTCTGTATTGTCTTCTCAAAGCTGTGTTCTCTTTCTTTCATATTCAGATGTCAAATCTATCTGGAATTATGTATGCAGTATGAAGTAGGGGTCTCATTTAATTTTTTTCTACACAGATATCCAACTGACCCTGCACCATTTTTTGAAAAACCCAGGGGCACCTGGGTGGCTCAGTCTGTTAAGCATCGACTTCAGCTCAGGGCATGATCTCACGGTCCGTGAGTTCGAGCCCCACATCAGGCTCTGTGCTGACCGCTCAGAGCCTGGAGCCTGCTTCAGATTCTGTGTCTCCCTCTCTCTGCTCCTCCCCCACTCATGCTCAGTCTCTCTCAAAAATAAAAAAAAATAAACATAAAAAAATTTTTTTTAAAGGCCGTAATTTCCTCATGTTGATTCTCTTTTTTTTTTTTTTAAGTTTATTTAGTTTTGAGAGTGGGGGTAGGGGCAGAGAAAGAGAGAATCCCAAGCAGGCTCTGAGCTGTCAGCAGGGAATCCAACATGGTGATCGATCTCACGAACCATGAGATCATGATCTGAACCGAAATCAAGAGGTGGATGCCCAACTGACTGAGCCACCCAAGGCACCCCTTCTCATGTTGACTCTTAAAAGCCACCCTTGGGGGCTCCTGGGTGGCTCAGTCGGTTGAGCATCCTACCCTTGATGTCAGCTTAGGTCATGATCTCAGGGTCATGGTATTGAGCCCCTCATCAAGCTCCATACTAAGCTACTTAAAACTGTCTCTCTCTCTCTCTCTCTCTCTCTCTCTCTCTCTCTCTCTCTCGCCCCTCTCCCTTACTTGATCACTCTAAAAAAAAAAAAAAAAAAAAAAAAGCCACCTCATCAAAATTCAAGGCTTCCCACATCTTTAGGCTTATCTCTGGATTATGTTTCAGGAGTCTATTCCTGTACTGGCACCATAGTCTTGGTTTCCTGTAGCTTTCTTATACCCAGTAGAGGAAAAACTGTCCTCCTACTTTGGTTTTCAAGGCTGTCTTGGGTGGGGTGCCTGGCTGGTTTAGTCAGTAGAGCTTGTAACTCTTGATTCCTGGGTTGTGGGTTCGAGCCCCATGTGGGTGTAGAGATTATTTTAAAAAATAATAATAAAACTTAAAAAAAAAAAAAAAGACTATGGGGTGCCTGGGTGGCTCAGTCACTGACTCTTGGTTTCAGCTCAGATCATGATTCCACGGTTTTGCGGGTTCAAGCCCCGCATCAGGCTCTGTGCTGGCAGCTCAGAGCCTGCTTGGGATTCTCTCTGTCTCCCTCTCTCTCTACCTCTCTCCCACTTGCACTGTCTCTGTCCCTACCAAAATAAATAAATAAACTAAAAAAAAAAAAAAGACTGTCTTGGGTATTCCTGGCCCTCATTTTAGAACCTAGTTTATTAGTTTACACACACACACACGAATGCACACAGACAAAACCAACTGGGGTTTTATTGGAGTTGTATTGAAACCATATGTCAATGTCAATTTTGGAAGAAATGGCATCTTTACAATATTGAATCTTCCAATTTTTGAACATAGTTTTTCATCCATTTATGTATTTATTTCTTTCAATATCATGTGTGTGTTGCACATTTTTTAAATTTATTTTTTATTTTTTTACATTTATTTATTTTTGAGAGACAGAAAGAGAGAGAGCACAACTGGGGGAGGGGCAGAGAGAGAGGGAGACACAGAATTGGAAGCAGGCTCCAGGCTCTGAGCCATCAGCACAGAGCCTGACGCAGGGCTTGAACTCACGAACCGTGAGATCATGACCTGAACTGGTCAGACGCTCAACCGACTGAGCCACCGAGGTGCCCCGCACATTTTTTTTTTTAATATTCATTTATTTGGAGAGCAAGAGGAGGGAGGAGGGGCACAGAGAAAGGAGAGAGAATCCTTTGCTGACAGCATGGAGCTTGATGCAGGGCTCCATTTCACAAACGGTGAGATCATGACATGAGTGGAAGAGTAGGCCACTCAACTGACTGAGCCACCCTGATGCCCTGTTGCACAATTTTCATTAGCTTTATTTCTGGCATTTTGTTACTTGATGCTTTTGTAAATGGCATATCAAATTTTCTTAAACTGTTGCTGATATGTAGAAATTACAGCTTATTTATTTATATAGAGATTTAATTTTTAAGTAATCTCTACACCTAACATGGTGCTCAAGCTTACAACCTCAAGACCAAGAGTTGCATGCTCCACCAACTGAGCCAGCCACGTGCTCCAACAATTGATTTTTATGTATTGACCTTGTATTCAATGTCTTTGCTAACTAAACTCACTCTAATAACTTACCTATGGTTCTTTAAAAATTTTTACATACACAATCCTATTGCTTGTGCTTGTTTTATTTTTTCCTTTCCAATCCTCATACCTTTTTATTTTTCCTGCCTTACAGCACTGGCTAGGCCCTCCCCTCCCATATAATATTGAGACTTGTGGTCATGAATGTAAAATGTTTTCCTCCAGTAATGTTCTGCTGCTCCAGAACATTGTTGGAAGGGAGGATCTATCATCAATACTTAGTTTCTGTCTTTACAGGGGACATTAGAAGCTGCCGCTGGAGCGGGGCTGGGGTGCGGGTGGGGGATGGGACACAGAGGTGAGTGCACATGGGGAGGAGGAGCCACAAAGAGAGGATAACAGTGGAGGCAGGAACATTAGGGAGTGACAGGGCTGGCCACCGCAGTTACACCGCAAGTCAAGTGTATTAAGGAGAGGTCTAGGTCTTGCCCTTTACAGGAGCACCAGCTGAAGCCACTGCTAGCCCTAATGAAGACAGCAGAGCTCGATTTCCCTCTGCCATGGTTCCTTTACCCCTCTGCACAGTGCCCACTTAGCCTCCAAGACCTAGGATGGCTCCTCCTTCCCCTGTAGGTGCAGACTTCCTCTTGGTTATTCGAGGCTCTGCTCAAGCATTTTCTCCAGCAGGAAGCCGTCCCAGATCGCTAAGTTGCCTGAGGCAGCTCCCCAGGGACCCTAGTACTCTTCCCCCTAGCATGCCTCCTGCTTCCCTCCTTTGTTGGTGTAAAGTTTCGTGCCCTGCACTCGCTAGATTGTGGACCCGGAGGGCTACTGTACAGCCAAATCCTCGTCCCTGACCCCGCCCCTCCAGGCCCTCCACCGACTGGACCCCGATCCAACCCAGTTCCGCCTCAGCGGCTCAGCAGTGCTCAATCCTCACGCCCATAGGAACCGAGACCGTATATCCTGCATGAAGTTCCGATCTTAGGGCGTCCTCAGATTCTGGAGCCCACCTGCCAGCTTTCCACAGCTAGGTAGGGCGCTCAGGAGGTGGGACCCACGGGAACCCCCTCCCGGAAGCGAAGAAGTCGAGGGGCCGAAGAATGTGCCGCCTGATTGGTCGATGGTGATGTCATATGTACAGTTGGCGTGGGCTGCAGGCCTGAGCCAGGAGTTTTGCTTTAGTTCCTAACTGGAGCCGCGCCCCTTGGAACGTTCTGGGATCCCGCCCTAAACCCCTCCTTGGTCTGGGGACGCCCGCGCCCTTTATCCATGACGCTGCAGGGCGTTACCGCTGCTGCCTTTGCAGGCCTGGGGGCAGAGAGCCTCCGGGATTATCTCCCCGGGCTACCTTGGAATCCACAGAGCCCTCCCCTAAGACAATGAGTCCGCCGTCGGGGGGCGGAGCCTCCCATTGTGCCAATAGTTCTCTCCCAACCCGGTGTCGTCTTCTGTGACGTCTATTCCGCCTTATCTGCCCATTGGCCATCCGGAACCGACTTGCTCCTGGAGTTGCTCAGCTCTGGGAGAACTGTATTGAACCGTGGGAGGAGGATTGAGGTTCCGTTAGTCCCTTCAAGGGGTTAAGGGACGCAGTCGTGGAGGGCGAGGGGCGGGGATCCGAGGAAGCCGTGGCTGCAGTTATACAAGGCAACGCCGGACTCCACGTGGCATCCCAGAGCTTTCGAGACCCGCGGCCTGGAGGAGGGTGTTTCCTCCAGTAGAGGGGCCCCCAGCGCAGGAGACTGCTGGGTTCCAGCAAGGCAGGGAAGAGTTTGTTCTCTATTCACGCCTGGGCGGGTCATCTCCAGTCCTTGCTCTGCAGAGACACTCCAAACAGATGGTCGCGACATGTTTCACGAGTTAAAACTCAGTGGTCGAACAGTTCAAGCTATCAACTTTAGGTCTGGCGTCCCAGGTCCCCATCCAGTCAACCTCCCCTGCGTCCCGGGATTCCACATGGTAACCCTGCCAAGAGTCATGAGAACGCTCTCTCCGCAACATTGGCACCAATTTTCATACCAAACTCCAGGACAGGGTCCGGAACTAGTGCTCAGGAAGGGGAACAAAAGACCTGCAAACAGAAGAAAGAATAAGAGATGGAGCTGAGACCGCGCCTAGAAGAAGGAAGGCGGGTGAGGGGGGTGTCCCAAAGCAAGGAGGGTGGATCCAGGGGCGGCGAACCTTCCAACCCTTATTCAGCACCGCGGGCAGCAGTTATGCTTTGCCCTTAATAAAGATGGCGACAACAGCTTCAGCAGCCAGATTTGCCATGCGCAACGGGCTGTACCACAGGATTTGGGGCTTCGGGGCTGAGGTGGAACGAACCATCGCTGAAGCCGGGAGCCATGTTGGAGCGGCGGGAGGCGGCAGCCGCGTCGGGGATGCTGTGGTGGGGGCGGCAAAAGCCGGGGCCGCACGCCAAAGGGGCTCTGGCTGCGGAGTAGATGGTGCCCAGAGGGCGAAGGCGGTGCGGAGCGACAGGCCGAGAGGCGGGGGACCGGGGCGGCGGCAGGGGCCCGGGAGGGGGCCCGAGCGGCGGGGCGGGCCCAAGGCCCGGACCGGGGCGAGGGGCGGTGGAGGCCGTGTGGGGAGGCGGGGGGTGATGGCGAGGCGGCCGCCTTGGTGGGGTCTCAGGGGGCCGACGACCCCACTACTCCTGCTCCTTCTCCTCCTCTCTTTGTTCCCTCTCAGCCGAGAGGAGCTGGGGGTCGACGGGGGCCAAGGCTGGGACCCAGGGGTAGCTGCCGCTACGGGGCCAGGGGCGCGGACCGGCGGCGGAGCCTTAGCTCTTTGTCCCGAGACGCCCGGGGTCCAAGAGGATGAAGAGCCTGGCCTGGGAGTCAGGGAGCCTGTCTTCTTGGGGCTCCGAGGGGGAAGGCAAAGCGCCCAGAGTAGTAGAGGGCTCCCTGAGCAGCCGGACGCGGGGTTGGGAGCGAAATATGGGGTCCAAGCTTTAGACAGACGCGGGCAAGGAACAGGACAGGGACCAGGGGCTCTATTATGCTGGCGCCCAGAGGTCTCCTCTTGCGGGCGGACAGGACCCTTGCGAAAAGATAGTCAGTCTCCAGAGGCTCTGCCCCCAGGGGTCCCGAGCCTGAGGAACAGCTCTCCCTTCCCTTTGGACCTTCTGGTTCGGCCCCGTGGTTACAAGCCAGTGTTCTCCCAGAGGAATCCTGGAAGAGGCACCCCCAAAAAAGTGGGAACCACGCGCTGCTGCGGGGAATTGTGGGCACCGAGGCGTAGGGGTCAGAGCGAGAGAACCGCGACATCTCGAGCGGCGAGGACAGCCCCCCAGCCGGACTGTCCCCCCAGGGCTATAGGATGTGCCCCTGGGCTGGATTCAGCACCGCTCATAGAGAGGACAGCTCCCGAGTCTGTTTCAGCACTGCGCGAGTCTCGGACAGCTCCCGAGCCGACGCCCGAGCGCATGCGCTCGCGTGGTCTCTTCCGCCGCCGCTTCCTCCCGCAGCGCCCCGGGCCGCGCCCCCCGGGGATCCGGGCTCAGTCGGGAATCTGGAGAATACCCACAGCGAGCAGGATCCGCCCCCGTCGCGCCGCGAACCGCCACCCGCAGTTTCCGCAGTACAACTATCAGGCGCTAGTGCCCGAGAACGAGGCGGCTGGCACCGCGGTGCTACGCGTAGTGGCGCAGGACCCGGACGCAGGCGAGGCCGGGCGCCTAGTTTACTCGCTGGCTGCGCTTATGAACAGCCGCTCTCTGGAGCTGTTCAGCATTGACCCACTAAGCGGCCTCATTCGCACAGAGGCTGCTCTGGACCGCGAGAGCATGGAGCGGCACTACCTGCGCGTGACGGCGCAGGACCACGGCTCGCCGCGCCTCTCGGCCACTACCATGGTGGCCGTTACAGTGACCGATCGCAACGACCACGCGCCAGTGTTTGAGCAGGCGCAATACCGGGAGACGCTTCGCGAGAACGTGGAGGAGGGCTACCCCATTCTTCAGTTGCGTGCCACAGACGGCGACGCGCCCCCCAACGCCAACTTGCGTTACCGCTTCGTGGGGCCGCCAGCTGCGCGCGCCGCTGCTGCCGCCGCCTTCGAGATTGATCCGCGGTCTGGCCTCATAAGCACCAGCGGTCGCGTAGACCGCGAACACATGGAAAGCTACGAGCTGGTGGTGGAGGCCAGCGACCAGGGCCAGGAACCTGGGCCGCGCTCTGCCACTGTGCGTGTGCACATAACTGTGCTGGACGAGAACGACAACGCGCCCCAATTCAGCGAGAAGCGCTACGTGGCGCAAGTGCGCGAGGACGTGCGCCCCCACACGGTGGTACTACGCGTCACAGCCACCGACCGGGACAAGGATGCCAATGGACTGGTGCACTACAACATCATCAGCGGCAACAGTCGTGGTCATTTTGCGATCGACAGCCTCACGGGCGAGATCCAGGTGGTGGCACCTCTGGACTTTGAGGCAGAGCGAGAGTATGCCTTGCGCATCCGGGCGCAGGATGCAGGCCGGCCACCACTGTCCAACAACACAGGCCTGGCCAGCATCCAGGTAGTGGACATCAATGACCATACTCCTATCTTTGTCAGCACACCTTTCCAGGTCTCTGTACTGGAAAACGCACCCCTGGGCCATTCGGTCATCCACATTCAGGCAGTGGATGCGGACCATGGGGAGAATGCCAGATTAGAGTACTCCCTAACTGGTGTGGCACCTGATATGCCCTTTGTGATAAACAGTGCCACTGGCTGGGTCTCTGTGAGTGGTCCCCTGGATCGTGAGTCTGTGGAGCATTATTTCTTCGGTGTGGAGGCGCGAGACCATGGCACACCTCCACTCTCAGCCTCAGCCAGTGTCACGGTGACTGTGCTAGATGTTAATGACAATCGGCCTGAGTTTACGATGAAGGAGTACCACCTACGGCTGAATGAAGATGCAGCTGTGGGCACTACTGTGGTCAGTGTGACCGCTGTAGATCGTGATGCCAACAGTGCCATCAGCTACCAGATCACAGGTGGCAACACCCGGAATCGGTTTGCTATCAGCACCCAGGGGGGTGTAGGTCTGGTGACACTGGCTCTGCCATTGGACTACAAGCAGGAACGCTACTTCAAACTGGTGCTAACTGCTTCTGACCGTGCGCTTCACGATCACTGCTATGTGCACATCAATATCACAGATGCCAACACTCACCGGCCTGTATTTCAAAGTGCCCACTACTCAGTGAGCGTGAATGAGGATCGGCCAGTGGGTAGCACTGTGGTGGTTATCAGTGCCTCTGATGATGATGTGGGTGAGAATGCTCGCATCACCTATCTCCTGGAGGACAACCTGCCCCAGTTCCGCATTGATGCAGATTCAGGGGCCATTACACTACAGGCTCCACTGGACTATGAGGACCAGGTGACCTACACACTGGCTATTACAGCTCGGGACAATGGCATCCCACAGAAGGCAGACACCACTTATGTGGAGGTGATGGTCAATGATGTCAATGATAATGCTCCACAGTTTGTGGCTTCCCACTACACGGGATTGGTATCTGAGGATGCCCCACCTTTCACCAGTGTCCTGCAGATCTCAGCCACTGACCGAGATGCTCATGCCAATGGCAGGGTCCAGTACACTTTCCAGAATGGGGAAGATGGTGATGGAGATTTTACCATTGAGCCAACCTCTGGCATTGTCCGCACAGTGAGGCGGCTGGATCGGGAGGCAGTACCAGTGTATGAACTTACTGCCTATGCAGTGGACCGAGGTGTACCCCCACTGAGGACTCCGGTCAGCATCCAGGTGACGGTGCAGGATGTAAATGACAATGCCCCTGTCTTCCCAGCTGAGGAGTTTGAGGTGCGAGTGAAGGAGAACAGCATTGTGGGCTCAGTGGTGGCTCAGATCACTGCGGTAGACCCTGATGAAGGCCCCAATGCACATATAATGTACCAGATTGTGGAGGGGAACATCCCTGAGCTGTTCCAAATGGACATCTTCTCTGGAGAGTTGACGGCACTCATTGACCTGGACTATGAGGCTCGCCAGGAATATGTGATTGTGGTGCAGGCCACGTCTGCCCCTCTGGTCAGTCGAGCCACTGTGCATGTCCGCCTGGTTGACCAGAATGACAACAGCCCTGTGCTCAACAACTTCCAGATCCTCTTCAACAACTATGTATCCAACCGCTCAGACACCTTTCCCTCAGGCGTCATTGGGCGCATCCCAGCTTATGACCCTGATGTCTCTGACCACCTCTTCTACTCTTTTGAGCGGGGCAATGAGTTGCAGCTGCTGGTGGTCAACCAGACCAGTGGGGAGCTTCGACTCAGCCGCAAGCTAGACAACAACCGCCCACTGGTGGCCTCCATGTTGGTGACTGTCACAGGTGAGGGGTGGGGGGCAAGCAAGTGACCCAGTGACCCCAACCTTCAGGGCCTCAGGGGCTCCACAGGGCACCTGAAACCAAAGAAGGATTTCCAAGCCTTCCAAGAATCCCTTAAATGCTGGGTTCCTGCACCCCCACAGGATCTGCCATAGGCTTTACAGGTTAGGTTCATAGCCTGCTTAGGGTCTTGGACAGTCTGCACAGAACCTCAAAGATTCTAGGGCATATAGCAAATCCCATAAAGACCGTATGAACTGTCTACTACACTAGGGATAGTGCCCCCATCCCCAAAAGCCTGCAGGTCCTGGCTTAATGCTCTGGAGGCCACAGGGAAAAGCCAGCATGGGCCAGTCAGCTCACACCTGTTCAGATGAAGCATTACTTTGGGTCCAGCTTGACCTTTACCCCATATGTACAGGGAAGGTGGGCCAATAGTTTAATGGTCATGAACAGCAGCTTACTCTGGCAGCTTCAGACAGAGAGTGGGCCCATACTGGCCTGACGGCTATCCGAGGGACTGACTGAGGACCTGCCCTTTGGGAAAAATGTCCAGAGGCCCACGTGCCTCTTTTCTACCTCTACAGCCCCAGATTTTCACAAACACTCCCTCATAGGAGGGTGCAGGTGGGAGAGGCTCTTGCAATCATGCCTACTGCGGCAGAGGTTGGGAGAGAGGCTTCAACTGCTGTTCACTTCCCAATTCTGGAGCATGGACTCCTCACACTGCCAAAGAAGGCACAGACTTCATTTATCCCTAAGTTCACTCAACAACCAATCCTCATTGTCCATCCAGTGTGTACTAGGGTCTGGGGACAAGGTATATAAGCACCTCATTCTCATTTTGAGAGGTGACCACTGAGATCACAGGACCCAGGTCTGGGATGACGGGCAGCTTTCTGATCCAAGAATTCTGAGGGGGCAGGTGGGTGGTGGTCAGGGTTCAAGACCTTCCTGGAGAGAGAGAGTTTGCTGAGCCAGGATTCTGGGGGATGGGGTTGAGTGGTCACAGGGCCAGGGGCCCTTCTGGTGCCACAGAAAAGCAGTTTGCTGACCAGAGATAGGGGATGGGTAAGCATTAATCTAGAAGTCTGTTTGTTTCTTTGAGGGGATGTTGTGCTGGTTATGCAATGCTGGGGGGTAGGGGTGGGTGGTCAGTGGCCCTGGCTCCTTTTTATGTTCTGAGTGAGGGTGGCTGCTGGCCATGATAACCTGGGGGAAGGTGAGTTACTATTTAGGGACTCTCTTGTGTGCTGTTAGAGGAATGGCTTACTGACCCAAGGGCTGACTCAGGTTTCTCCTGGTGTTGGAGGGAGGGGAGAGGAAGCAGCAACTTGGTACCCTGATGCTGAGGGAGTTGGTGGTCACAAGCCCCAGACAACCTTGTGTCTGGCAGGGTCAGCCTCTGACTCACAGGTGCTGGGAGTCTAGGCATTCACTGGCCCCAGCTCTCTGAGTCCCGGGGAAGGGCAGCCGCTGACCCCAGACTGACCACTGCCTCTACCCCCACCCGCAGACGGGCTGCATAGCGTGACGGCGCAGTGTGTGCTACGCGTGGTCATCATCACGGAGGAGTTGCTGGCCAACAGCTTGACCGTGCGCCTTGAGAACATGTGGCAGGAGCGTTTCCTGTCACCGCTTCTGGGCCACTTTCTGGAAGGCGTGGCCGCGGTGCTTGCCACACCCGCCGAGGACGTCTTCATCTTCAACATCCAGAATGACACGGACGTGGGGGGCACCGTGCTCAATGTGAGCTTCTCGGCGCTGGCGCCGCGCGGGGCCGGGGCAGGCGCTGCGGGTCCCTGGTTCAGCTCCGAGGAACTGCAAGAGCAGTTGTACGTGCGCCGCTCTGCCCTTGCCGCGCGCTCGCTCCTAGACGTGTTGCCCTTCGACGACAACGTGTGCCTACGCGAGCCCTGTGAGAACTACATGAAGTGCGTGTCCGTGCTGCGCTTCGACTCGTCTGCTCCCTTCCTGGCCTCGGCCTCCACGCTCTTCAGACCCATCCAGCCCATCGCAGGCCTGCGCTGCCGCTGCCCGCCCGGCTTCACGGGAGACTTCTGCGAGACGGAGCTCGACCTCTGCTACTCCAACCCGTGCCGGAACGGCGGCGCCTGCGCGCGGCGGGAGGGTGGCTATACCTGCGTGTGCCGCCCGCGCTTCACAGGTGGGCGGGCCGCGGGCCTGGAGGCGCCACGGGCAGAGCGTGAGGGCGGGACTACAGTGAAAGCGAGGATGGGGAATCTGTCTTGAGTCTCCCGGGGTCGGGTGCGGCGCCGCGGAGCGCGAAGCCGTGGAACCCGGCCCTGGGAGAACCTAAAGCCCTGAAGAAATGGAGGCCTTAGGCGGGCTGAGACTACGGTGGGGGCGTGGCCTGGGGCGTGGGGGCGTGACCGGAGCTGCTGGGAACGTGGGGCGGGGCCAGACCGCTAGGGGGCGTGTCCGCCCCCAGGGAGCTCGCCCTTTCTGTGGGCTGGGAGGCTTTGGAGGGGCGGGGCCCCCTGGAGCCGCGGGTGACCTCCTCCAACCTCGGTTTGACTCCTAGGAGAAGACTGCGAGCTGGACACGGAGGCCGGACGCTGCGTCCCCGGCGTCTGCCGCAACGGAGGCACGTGTGCCGACGGGCCCGACGGCGGCTTCCGCTGCCAGTGCCCGGCGGGCGGCGCCTTCGAGGGCCCGCGCTGCGAGGTGGCGGCGCGCTCCTTCCCTCCCAGTTCGTTCGTCATGTTCCGCGGTCTGCGGCAGCGCTTCCACCTCACGCTGTCCCTCTCGTAGGTGCCCGCCCGGTATCTCTGCGCGCCTCCACGCCGTCCCCACTCCCTCTGTGACCCTGAGTCAGATTCCCGGCTGCCCCATCCTGACGTCCCACAGGACATCGCCCCTCCCCGGGTGTCCTGCCTGGGTGTCTCGGAGCATCACTGTCCCTGACATCACTGCATTGTCCCTGACGTCACTGCACTGTCCCTGACGTCACCGCACCCGCTCTCCTCCTTTCCTGCTTCACCCTAGCCTGGCTGGCGCCCCGTGAAACTTCTTGTCGCAGGGATGGTGGGTGTGAGGAGGTGTCCCGCTCGTGACTTGCCCTGTCCACCCCACCCAGGTTCGCAACAGTGCAGCCCAGTGGACTACTCTTCTACAACGGGCGCCTGAACGAGAAACACGACTTCCTGGCCCTGGAGCTTGTGGCCGGGCAAGTGCGGCTTACATATTCCACGGGTGGGTGCTCCCGTGGATGTATATGTGGGGGAGTGGGTACATGAGTAGGTGAGATGGCTGGGGGGTATAAGCCTCGAGTCCCCTCAGGTTTGCCTCACTGCACACCTAAACATGTACCTCCATGTCAAACAGACATCAGTGAGGATCTTACCCCCTAAGCCATTCCCTGGGAGAAAGTCCATCTCTCCAAGTGGTGTGTGCTTCTCCTATCTTCCAAGGTACTCTGGTCCAGCCAGTATGGTCACCAGTGGATGGGACTGATCTGATGTATCCCTGGCCATCCTGGGAGTAACTGTACCTGAGTAGGGATGGGGAGGGAAAGGTAACTAGGCAGCTCCAGACAACCTTCCACATGTATCCCCTGCACAGGTGAGTCCAATACAGTGGTCAGCCCTACAGTTCCAGGGGGCCTGAGTGACGGGCAGTGGCACACAGTGCATCTGAGATACTACAACAAGGTGGGCACCACCCTTGGCATGGCAGTATGAGGGGAGCTGGGATGCCAGGTTCTGCCCCTTAGGGGTCAATCCTGGAGGTCCTGTTGAGTGGTGTGCCTGGGTTTCTAGCCCCGGACAGATGCTCTGGGGGGTGCTCAGGGCCCCTCCAAGGATAAAGTGGCTGTGCTGAGCGTGGATGACTGCGACGTGGCTGTGGCTCTGCAGTTTGGTGCTGAGATTGGCAACTACTCATGTGCAGCTGCTGGCATGCAAACAAGCTCCAAGAAGTGAGACCCCAGCCCCTGATTCCCATGCCTTCTGCCTGCCAAAGCCCACTCCAACCCTGACCCCATGCCTGTCTCCAACCTGCCACCCCATCCTTCCCCAAATCACAAATCCTCTCTCCACTATGACACAAATCCTCTCCCCTACCTCACTGTAGCCCCATCTCTTTATTCTACCCCTGCCTCCCTGCTCCCACACACGGTCCCCAAGCACCCAGTTCTCCAGTATCCACTGCCCCCTTCCTAATGCCCCACATCCCCTTAGATTCTTCGCCAACCACCCAAATGCCTCACTGTTTCATCCTAGCCTTCAGCCACTCCCCTTCACCTTTCCCTAGACCATCTGCCCATCCTGAGCTCTCCTTTGCACCCCCACAACTGAAGTTAGGCCCCAGCTTCTTCCCTGGCCTTACCTTCCCCCCTAAATCACCTTTACCCTCTGAGTCCTACTCCCACCCCACCCCCACTTCTGTGGCCCTCAGGAGCAACCCTACCTTGGCCTCTGTCCCAACAATGATGAGGACCCCTGATCCTCAGGTCCCTGGACCTGACGGGCCCTCTGCTCCTGGGGGGTGTCCCCAACCTCCCCGAGAACTTCCCCGTGTCGCACAAGGAGTTCATTGGATGCATGCGGGATCTGTACATTGATGGCCGCCGAATGGACATGGCAGCCTTCGTTGCAAACAATGGCACCATGGCAGGTAGGCCATGTCCCCACATTAGGGAGGGGGAAGAGGGCTATGTGGAGTGATTCCAAATCTGACCTCATCCTTGTTTCCTTTGCTGGCAAACATTGTGCCGTAGCTTAACCCTTAGGGCCTGTCTCCTTCCAACTCCATCTTGAGAGAATCTGGGGCTAAAATCATGGCCACTTTGGCCCCTCTGGACCCCTGTGTCCTGTCTAATACTTGTGCCCCCTGCCCCCCACGTTCTCACATCTGCCATGTGCCTTCCTCTCCCAGGCTGCCAGGCCAAGCTGCACTTTTGCGACTCGGGTCCCTGTAAGAACAGCGGCTTCTGCTCAGAACGCTGGGGTGGCTTCAGCTGCGACTGCCCTGTGGGCTTCGGTGGCAAAGACTGTAGGCTCAGTGAGTGGGCATCATGGGGCAAGAGGGGCCTGCAGGGTAAGGTCTTTTCCTCAGGTGGGACCTGTGATCTTCTTCCTTTTATCCCCCCAGCCATGGCCCATCCCCATCATTTCCGTGGCAATGGGACGCTGAGCTGGGACTTTGGAAATGACATGACTGTGTCTGTGCCGTGGTACCTGGGGCTGGCATTTCGGACACGGGCGACTCAGGGGGTCCTGATGCAAGTGCAGGCTGGGCCACACAGCACACTCCTCTGTCAGGTGTGTCTGTCCTCCTGGCCCCTCCCTAGACCCTCAACTCTCAACCTCTAATGCCACCAGCAACATTCCTGATCTGTTACAACCTAGTCCTGCCAGGTGTACTGACCATACTTGACCCTGCTCTGTACCCTGGCCCTTGATCCTCTTCCCCACCATAATATCCTCTGCAGGTGCAGGGCCCCAGCATATCTTTTTTTGTGCTAGCTGCACCAATCCATAATCCCTGATCTTGACCTCTGAGTCCCCTAACTTCACTCTCAGGGACATGGTGTCCCTATGGCACAATGCCCTGTGTGCCAGATATAGCCTTAGCCCTGCAGTTCTGATGTCTGAACCCCCTGATCTCACCTCTTGACTCTCCAGGCCCCAGCCCAACTTGGGGCCCTGACCCCAGGGCTGTGCTTCTCTATCTGCAGCTGGATCGGGGGTTGCTGTCGGTGACAGTGACCAGGGGCTCGGGCCGTGCTGCCCACCTCCTTCTGGACCAGGTGACTGTCAGTGATGGCCGGTGGCACGATCTGCGGTTGGAATTACAGGAGGAGCCAGGTGGCCGGCGGGGCCACCATGTCCTCATGGTCTCACTGGACTATAGCCTCTTCCAGGTCTGATCTCTGACTCTTGGGTAGTCCGTTAGTCTCCCAACCAGACCCACCTCATTTGACCCCTCTCTAGTCCAGATCCCCTCAACTGTCTCCACTGTACATCACTCTCCCTGCAGTCCCTTCCTCATGCCTTTGCTTTGAGCCCACCCTGCCAGCCAGGCCTGCTCAGGTTAGAGAGGCTATCCAGATTTCTGGCCTGGTCTTGGGGTACCTCTGCAGCCAGTACATTCCCTAACTCTTGGGAACCCCTTCTGGCCTCTGCCCTGATCTCCCTGTCTCAAAGCTCTGAAATTTCAGGGTCTATTCTGGGTCCAGGAAAGAGAGGCCTGTCTGAGCCCAGCTCTTTACTGAAACCTTGCTATTATCCATCCCCCACACTCCAGCAGGTCCTCCGCACTCAGGGGCAGCACATGCCCAGACCATTATCCTGGTCCAGAGGGACAGAGGATGGTCATGCAGGGCTAGGACAAGGCCAAGACTGACTCTAGGGTAGGGCAGGGATCCATCAGGTGCCCCCACACCCCCAGTGCTGACTGTACCCCTCCCCCAGGACACCATGGCAGTGGGGAGTGAACTGCAGGGCCTGAAGGTAAAGCGACTCCATGTGGGAGGCCTGCCCCCCAGCAGTGAAGAGGAGGTTCCTCAGGGTCTGGTTGGCTGTATCCAGGTGGGGGTCAGCATGGGAACATGATTTGGGCCATTAGGGTGCATGGTCAGTGGTCAGGAGCACCTTGGGACTTGAAAAGCTGCATTCACATAGGGGTTGGCATGGGGAGATGTGACCCAGAGCCATCAGAGATAGGCCTTTCTGTGCTGTTGGCGGTGAGGGTCTAGCTTACATTATCAAGGGTCATTAGAGGTCTGTGTCAGGGACAGCACGATTAGGGGTCCCATGGGGGGCTGAGTTGGGGATATTGGGGTCAGGGTCTGGGCTTTTTGGGGGGTTTGAGGGAGACTGCATGTCAGGTGGCTGGCTCTGTAGGGGCTGAGATGCTTTGACATGGGGCTCACACCTTGCTGGCTGTGTCCATAGGGGGTATGGCTCGGCCCCACGCCCTCGGGATCCCCAGCCCTGCTTCCTCCTAGCCACCGAGTGAACGTGGAACCTGGTTGTATAGTGACCAACGCCTGTGCATCTGGACCCTGCCCACCCCACGCTGACTGCCGAGACCTCTGGCAGACCTTTTCTTGTACCTGCTGGCCAGGTGTGAATTGGGGGTGGGGCAGGGTGGATTTGGGTAGGAACTGGGGGCTCATGGTAAAGACTGGGATCACTGGAAGGACAGGTACCTGCTTCCTCCCATGCTCTGTGGCCAGTGTCCTGAGCTCGCTGACCCAACCTGCAGGTTACTATGGCCCAGGGTGTGTGGACGCCTGCCTCTTGAATCCCTGTCAGAACCAGGGGTCATGCCGCCACCTTCCAGGAGCTCCCCATGGCTATACCTGTGATTGTGCAGGTGGCTATTTCGGGCACCACTGTGAGCACAGGTGAGGGGCTGGAGACTGAGATGATGGAAAGACCTGGGGTGGGGGGAGGGAGTTGTCACTGAGATATCTCGGAGGCATCTCACATCTCACCTGGCTGTCTACCTCCAGGATGGACCAGCAGTGCCCACGGGGCTGGTGGGGGAGCCCAACCTGTGGCCCTTGCAACTGTGACGTTCACAAGGGCTTTGACCCCAACTGTAACAAGACAAATGGGCAGTGTCACTGCAAGGTATGCCTGGCCCCTGACCCCTGACCTTTTAACTTTTCTCTAGCCATGATTTGTGATTCTTATCGAGCTTGCTGATCTCTGCCACCTGATTTAGGCCCTAGCCTCTTACCCCTGTCCTGTCATCTAACTGCCACCTCTAGTCCTTGATGTCTGATTCCTCCCTTACATTTCATTTGAAGCCCAATCTTCCTTCTGGCCTGTGAGTACTGTTCTCTTGACCCTTTGCCCTTGATTCCACTCATTCCTCAAGCCCTGACCTGAGACCCCTACCTTAAGCCCCGATCTCTGACCTCAGGCCCCTGATCCATTCTCGAATAGGAGTTCCACTACCGACCACGGGGCAGCGACTCATGCCTCCCATGTGACTGCTACCCTGTGGGCTCCACCTCGCGTTCATGTGCACCCCACAGCGGGCAGTGCCCCTGTCGCCCAGGAGCCCTTGGCCGCCAGTGCAACAGCTGTGACAGTCCTTTTGCGGAGGTGACGGCCAGTGGCTGCCGAGGTGAGCAGGCTCCACGCAGCTCCACATGTAGAGGGCTGGCTCTGGCATGCTGCCACCAAGCTTTCTGGCATGTTTGACTCCTTGGGTAGGGTTCTGGGAAGTGTTTCCTGAAGGAGACCACTGATACCTAGACGCCCCCCCACGTTTGTCCCAGATACTTTGATGACTTGTTACAGAACCTGACAGGCCAGCTCCTGTAAGGCCAGAGAGGGAGTGCTGGATAGTGGGTCTGATGTGGGTGGTAAAGGAGTAGTGGGTGTGGCTATCATTTTCCCCAGTCCCTGGCTGCCTGGTTCAGTGCTTCCTCTCTCTTTAGTGCTCTATGATGCCTGCCCCAAGTCCCTGAGATCTGGCGTGTGGTGGCCCCAGACCAAGTTTGGCATGATGGCCTCCGTGCCCTGTCCTCGAGGGGCCCTGGGTGAGTACCTGGGGGGCAGGGGCATCATTGAGGGTGGGAGTAGGTCTGGCCTCCGACTGCTGGAGCCACTTCTTTTCCTGAGTTGGGTGGCATTGCTCCTGCAAAGAAGTGGGAGTGGGGTAGGGGTCCATGCGGGCTCCTCAATACCTCCTAGGGGGTCTGGGTCCCTCCCCACCCCTTCATTGAGCCTCCATCTGTTTCTCTTGGCTTCTGGGCAGGATTGCGGGGTGCAGGTAAGGGGTACGTGTTTGCTCAGGTGTGCTGCGCCCCCCCACCCCACTGCCAGAGCTTTTGCAGACCCCTCCCGCTGCCTGAAATCCCTGCGGACCCATCCCCACTGCCTGAGGTCTCTAAAAGCTACTCTCAGCTGCTTGAAGTCCCTGGAGGCCCCTTCCCACTGTCTGAGGATGCTGGAGGCCCTTTTCTGATGCTTGAGGTCCTCAGAGGCCCCTCCCCACTGCCTGAGGACCCTGCAGACCCCTCCCCACTTCCTAAGATCCTTGCAGACCCCCTCCTCAGTTCCTGAGGTCCCTTCAGGCCTTTTCTTATGTCGAAAGTCACGAAAAACGCCCTCCTCTCTGTTTGAGGACCCTATAGACTCCTCCCTGCTGCCTGAGGGCCCCTCCCCACTGCCTGAGGTCCTTGCAGAACCCTCCCTGCTGCTTGAGGTCTCCACAGTGGCTGGACAGAGATCATCTCTGTATGCATGCTCATGTGTGTGTCTTTCTGTGCCTGTGCACGTGTCTGTGTGTCTGTCTCGGGGGGGTTCTGTGTTCAAGTTAGGGTCCCTCTTGCTGGTGGCTATGAGCTCTCTTAAGACCCAGGTCAATTCTCATTCAACCCCCATCCCCATCTCACAGACAAGGGCAAGAGGGCAGCAGAGTCCACCACTGGGACAGTTGAAGCTAGTGTGAGAACTTTCACCCCACCCTCACTTTGGTCACACAATACTCCTGGAAACCTTGGTCTGTGTGTGCATACATGGAGAGAGCATGTGTGTCTGTGTGTTTGTCCTGATCCACACGTCCGTGTATGTGCAGACGTGGGCACTGGTCTGTGTGTTTGCTTGCCCTGGGCCACATGTCTGTGAATGTGCTCTGGCCCGTGTGTGTGTGTGTGTGTGTGTGTGTGTGTGTGTGTGTGTGTGTAAGAGAGAGAGACAGAGAGAGCGCGCACCTTTCTGCTCTGCTTTATGTAATCAGTGGTTCTGAATGGCCCACAGGCCCCCTGAGACTGATAGGCAGCTGGGACCTGCTTGGGCTGGGAGCTTGTCCAGCCACAGATGCCTACTATTCTGGTCTCTGCTTCAGAGCTCCCCCTGGGTTGGGGGAGGGTGCTGTGCTCATCAGATCAGTGAAGGTGTTCCAGCCCCAGGCCTGACCATGGTTCACCTGTCCCTAGGTGCTGCTGTGAGGCTGTGTGATGAGGACCAGGGTTGGCTGGAGCCTGACCTCTTCAACTGTACCTCCCCTGCCTTTCGAGAACTCAACCTGCTGGTGAGACTGCCCAGACCTGACCCTGCACTCAAGACCTGCGCTAGCCCTGGCCCTAGCCTCAGCTTCCCCAGGCCTGGGCTGGGGCCCAGACATCATACCCCAGCCTTTGACCTCCTGGGCTTTTCCTGGTTGCCCTTTAATCTGGCCAAACCCTTCTTCCTGTGAAGCTTTTGAGAAAGGCCTAAGGGACCACAGAGCGACCATCCCCATCTTTGTCCTGGCAGCTGGATGGCCTAGAGCTGAATAAGACAGCACTGGATACTGTGGAGGCCAAGAAGCTGGCCCAAAGGCTGCGGGAGGTGACTGGCCACACCGACCACTACTTTAGTCAAGATGTCCGAGTCACTGCCCGACTGCTGGCCCACCTGCTGGCCTTTGAGAGTCACCAGCAGGGCTTTGGGCTGACAGCCACACAGGATGCCCACTTCAATGAGGTGGGCCTATTTCCTGTGCTCCCCATCTCCTGGACCCCTGCTCAGGCCCCTCCTGACCCTGGGGAAGTAAAGGCCCTGGGCTCTCCCTCTTCCCTTGTCCTCTCCCAACCCACCCCCTTGCCGGCTGGGGCGTGTCTGAGCACCCAGCCATAACCCTCAGACCTGCCTTGTCTCCCCTCACATGTCCTCACCTGGCTGAGCCCACTTTCATCTCCCTGATTCTAGAATCTGCTGTGGGCTGGCTCTGCACTGCTTGCCCCAGAGACCGGGGACCTGTGGGCAGCGCTGGGGCAGCGGGCCCCTGGGGGCTCCCCAGGCAGTGCAGGGCTGGTGCAGCATCTGGAGGAGTATGCAGCCACGCTTGCAAGGAATATGGAGCTCACATATCTGAATCCCGTGGGGCTGGTGACGCCCAACATCAGTATGTGGCGAGTGGCATGGGGGGGAGGCAGGAAGGGGGCTGTGAAAGGGCAAGGACCTGGAAATCTGAGGGGCTGGGGGCTATTGATGTCAACATTAGTAGCGGGAGGCTGTGCCACCTCCCTCAGTGCTTTGCAGGGACGGGCTCTGTGCTGGTAGCAATGAAGTGAGGGATTGTGGGACTTGGGTATAAGATGCAGATAGGAGGGTGTGGGGCCTTCTGCATGGGGAGGAGATCCTTGTTGGGTCTCACCCCTCTTCCTCCTGGGCAGTGCTCAGCATCGACCGCATGGAGCACCCCAGTCCCACCCGGGGAACCCGTCGCTACCCTCGTTACCACAGCAACCTTTTCCGGGGCCAGGATGCCTGGGATCCTCACACACACGTGCTGCTGCCTCCCCAGTCCCCACGGCCATCCCCACCTGAAGGTGAGATCCCTTGGGTGACCCCTGGCCCGGGTCCTGTTTCCCTATCCCACCTCTTTCACCAGATAGTATATTGCCCTCCTGCCAGTTCTGCCCTTGTCAGACCCACGCCACGTCAGACCCCTGTGTGAGACCCTCCCATGTCAGCCCCCCACACTGCTCTCGCCTCGCCGGACTCTCTCCCTCACCACAGATGATCTCTCCCACGCCTTGATATTCAGGATCCAGCCCTGGAGAGCCCATATCCCCTTCATGGGTTCCTGCTTTCTCCATCTCCCAGACCTGGACCTACAGGGAAGAGATTCCCATGCTTGATGCTGCGATGGGTTGGTTCAGAGCTGGGTTTGTGGGTGCTTGGGGTCAGAGGTCACTGACAGTGGTTCTTCCCCCTCCCCTGGCAGTTCTGTCCACAAGCAGCAGCAGCATGGAAAACTACACCTCCTCAAGTGTGGGCCCCCCTCCGGTCCCCCCGGAGCCTGAGCCTGAGCCTGGGATCTCCATTGTCATCCTCCTCGTTTACCGCACCTTGGGGGGGCTGCTCCCTGCCCAGTTCCAGGCCGAGCGCCGGGGCGCCAGGTACCACGGGGGGCATTACTTCCAGGCCTCTCACCCCTGAGTTGCCTGTAAGCTTCTACCCGGTCTAGCACCCATTTTTTCGTGGGCAAATGAGTAAGTTCACAGTCATCCTGAGACAGCTCCCATGTGCAGCTCCAGGGAGCCTTGTCCGTGCTGGCTTCTAGGTGAATCATGTTCTGTGGAGTTGTGCAGGGTTGCAGACAGGCACAGAGCCACAGGTGGGGACAGTCTCATAAAGGAGAGGTACATGTGCCGGGTACAGACAGGCAGACTGGCTAACAGAGGCAGGCAAAGACAGGCTGACCAATCGATGGAGGTCAGATCGGGGTGGCAGGGACGGCAGTTTGAGGTAGACAGTCTGAAGCTGCTCAGGCCATAGACCCCAGTGTAGACAGTGAGTCTGAAGTCTCTCGGCTGCAGAGAACCTGCCATTTCCGCAGAACCATGACAGCCTAGCTATGCCATTGGACTCAGGGTCTTGAGTCAGCCCAGTGGGAGGCTGAGGGGGTTCCCCAAAATCGCATCCACTCTGGGGCATCCCGACTCTCAGTCAGCATACCGATGGCATGAAGACCAAGATGTAGGCAGTCAGAGCTTGGGGAAGTCAGCAGGGTCTGAGCCCAGGTGGGGTGTCTCCTCAGGCTCCCCCAGAACCCTGTTATGAACTCCCCGGTGGTCAGCGTGGCTGTGTTCCATGGACGCAACTTCCTAAGGGGTGTCCTAGAGTCCCCGATCGGCTTGGAATTCCGCCTGCTACAGACAGCGAATCGGAGCAAGGCGATCTGCGTGCAGTGGGACCCGCCTGGCCCGTGAGGACCTCCGCTCTGGAAACCCTTGGTCCCCTGTTGGCCCCCGGGGAGCCCAGCCTGCCCCTGGGGCCCCTACCAATGTCCCTAGGCACCCAGGCCAATGAGGAATGTGGCTCCTCAGCTTCAGGCCCCCTGCCCCTCCCCACTGTCTGTCACAACCCCTCGCCAGGCCACGGGGCACTTTCCCGAGGGGATGATAGGTCTAACTGCCCTGTGGCTGCAGGGCGGACCAGCATGGCATGTGGACGGCACGGGACTGTGAGCTGGTACACAGGAATGGGTCTCATGCTCGATGTCGCTGCAGCCGCACAGGCACCTTTGGAGTTCTCATGGATGCTTCGCCCCGTGAGGTGGGACTGTGTTCAGAGTCCTGAGGACGTGGGCAGGCCAAAGGGCAGGGGTGACCAACACCCCCAGTGACCATCCTTGTCTCCACAGCGGCTGGAGGGTGACCTGGAGCTGCTGGCGGTGTTCACGCACGTGGTCATGGCAGTGTCTGTGGCCGCGCTGCTTCTGACTGCAGCGGTCCTGCTGAGCCTGCGCAGCCTCAAGTCCAACATGCGTGCGATCCATGCCAACGTGGCGGCTGCCTTGGGCGTGGCAGAGCTCCTCTTCCTGCTGGGGATCCACAGGACCCACAACCAGGTGCAGGGTCGGGGCCAGGGGACCTGTGTCTCGATGGCCTTACCTGGCTCAGGAAGTCCTGGAGCCAAAGCTCAGGGTCAGGGGTCAGGGATGCTCAGGTTGGGGCCCGGGTTTGGGGCACGATGCTGGGTCAAGGTGCTGTGGTTTAGGGGTCAGAAGCGGGGTGAGGCAGGAGTGGCGCTGACGCCCCCCAACCCTGCCTTCAGCTGGTGTGCACTGCGGTCGCCATCCTCCTGCACTACTTCTTCCTCAGCACCTTCGCGTGGCTCCTTGTGCAGGGGCTGCACCTCTACCGCATGCAGGTTGAGCCCCGCAATGTGGACCGCGGCGCCATGCGCTTCTACCACGCCCTGGGCTGGGGCGTCCCTGCCGTGCTGCTGGGTGAGGGCTCTGCTCCCTGGCCCATCCGGGCCTGCGACCCCTGGCTTGTACCTATCACGTGGCCTGACTCCTGCCCCCGCCCCCAGCCCCGATCATTACCCCAACCTCCATCCCTGCCCCCCACCACGCCATGTGCTCAGCAGGGAGCCTGCTGTGCCCCCACCCCTGGCATGAGAAGGTCAGCTGCTCTAGAACATACCCCTTCAGTCCTTCCTCTCCTCCCCTACAGGCCTTGCTGTCGGCCTGGATCCCGAGGGCTATGGGAACCCTGACTTCTGCTGGATCTCGGTCCACGAACCCCTCATGTGGAGCTTCGCAGGCCCTGTCATCCTGGTCATCGTGGTGAGTGTGCTGTACCTGGTGCCACCCGCGCGCTCTGCAGCAGGTGCGGCGGTGTTGGTGGAGGGGTGCCGGGTGGCAGTTGGCAGGTTTCCAGGCCTCGGCCTCAATTTCTGTTCTCCACTCGACTGGCACAGAGATGGGAAGTGTGGGGTCAGAAACTGGGCTGCCTCTCTCTCTCTCTGCGGATCTCTATTTCCCTTTCTCAGTCCCTCTCTGGTTCCCTATCTCGGACATTTTCTGAGCCAAAGTGCTTCTCTGTTTCTGATCTCCCTGTTTTGTGTGTGTGTGTGTGTGTGTGTGTGTGTGTGTGTGTGCGCGCCTGTGTGCATGTGCGTTTCTCACTGCTTCTGCCTCTCTGTGTCTTGGTCTCTCTCTGTCCCTGTCCCTCTCTCACTGTCTCTCTCTCTGTCCTGCCCCTGCTCCACATGTCTGGCCATGGGTCCAGATGAATGGGACCATGCTTCTCCTCACTGCCCGCACATCCTGCTCCACTGGGCAGAGGGAGGCCAAGAAGACCTCTGTGCTGTGAGTTGTCTGGCTGGGGGAAGCGGGGGATTCTTAGAATGGCAGTCCCTTCCTTGGCAGGCTGAGCTCCAGATTCTGGGTGGGGAGATGAAGTCCTACCTGCCCTGGCCAGCCCCTCTCTGGTGCCCTCGTCATACTCTGCCCCACACATGCTCTGCCCTGCTGTCTCCCCTGAGTCTCCCTTGGTCTGGGTGGCTCACTGTGCCTCCTGCCCCCGTGTCCCACCTATCTCCCACGCTTCTCTCATAGCCCGCCCCTACTTCCCACATATTTTCCCCATGTCCCCTCATGGCTCCCTGACTATCCTCCTGGTTCTTTTGGTGACCTCCCGTCTCCCCTAGTGTCCTCTGGAGACCGCCATGTTCCTTTGTGATTTCCTGTCCTTCCATGACCCCTGTGTGTCTCCCGCATGAGCCTTGCATGACGCATGCTTGTCCCCTTGTGTCCTTCCCTGTTCCGCAGCAGGAGCCTTCGCAGCTGCTTTCTGCTGCTTCTCCTGGTCAGTGCCTCCTGGCTCTTCGGCCTCTTGGCAGTCAACCACAGTGTCCTGGCCTTCCACTACCTCCATGCTGCACTCTGCGGGCTCCAGGTAACTGGCACCCCTCCCCACCTCCGGCCTGGTGGGGCTTCAGCAGGGTGGCCCAAACCCTGGGCAGGCCATTGAGCCCAGTCTAGAGCTGACTCCTCTGGATGACTGATGCCGGGTAGGGTGCCCGTCCTGGACTTCCTTCCCCAGCACTGTGGCTCCTGGCCACTTGCTGGTCCACACAGACCTCCACTGACTTAGTCACTTGGGCCACTCTGACGCCTCCGAGATTCTCGCTGACTCCCTTACTGGGTCACCCCTGGACCCCTCACTCCCTCACACTGACTTGCAATGACTGATCCCCCTTGCTGACCCACAGTGACTTATATGAGCCTCGACTGACCCCCTGCTGGCCCTCCTCTGACCTGTGACTCATTTCTGATCTCTCACTGACTTTCGGTAACCCCTCGTTGACCCCATGCTGACCCTTACTGACACAGGGCCTGGCAGTGCTGCTGCTCTTCTGTGTCCTGAATGCAGATGCCCGGGCTGCCTGGACACCAGCCTGTCTGGCTAGAAAGGCAACGCCCGAGGAGGCAAGGCCAGCGCCTGGCACGGTGAGGGGCTCTCAGGGCTGGGGAGTCAGGCCGGGGGCCCCGAGAGGCCAGGGTTGGAGGCCTCTCCAGAGCTGGCTCACACTCCTGTCTGCACCCACCTCCCGTAGGGGCACGGGGCTTACAACAACACGGCCCTCTTTGAAGAGAGTGGCCTCATCCGCATCACCCTGGGTGCCTCCACTGTCTCCTCAGTGAGCAGTGCTCGCTCTGGCCGGACCCAGGACCAAGACAGCCAGCGGGGCCGCGGCTACCTCAGGTGAGCAGAGCAGCCTTCTTGGGAGGAGGACATATAGCTCAGACCAGTCCCACTTGACCAGAGGGTGACATTGCTGGTCTTGGGATGATGGTTCTACCCATCTTGGCACCTGGTTCCCCGCTACTGCTTCTGCCCTAGATGCCTCTTGCCACATACCCAGGGGTGCTTTCAGAGCCATTCCACAGCAGTTGGCTATGTGCTCACAGCCACCCCAGCCTCCAAAGCACCCCATCACATCCCTCTTTGATGGGAGGGGGCGGTTCCTGCATTTCCAGGGACAATGTCCTGGTTCGACATGGCTCAGCTGCTGACCACACTGACCACAGCCTCCAGGCTCATGCTGGCCCCACTGACCTGGATGTGGCCATGTTCCATCGAGATGCTGGTGGAGGTAGGGGCCAGGGCCGGGGCGGGGGAAGGGAGGCAGAGGATCTCCCCACCATTTCCCTTTCTTGAGAGCAACAGCTGACTGCAATGGGGCGAGCTCCCCACAGGTCACTGCCCCAGGAGGCACCTCGTTCTCCTGCCAAGTCCCAGCCCTTCTGTACTGACCCCCACTGCAGACTCTACCTAGGTCCCCAGCCCCAGCTCCCTGCTGTAGCTAACCCAAGACCCTCAGCTCCAGGCTCTTTCTTGACCCCCAAGTTCCTCATCTCCCTGAGCCATTGATGTGCCTTCCTCCTTCTGATCTTCCCAACTCTAGCTGCAGACTCTGACTCTGACAGCGACCTGTCCTTGGAGGAGGAGAGAAGTCTGTCCATTCCATCCTCAGAAAGCGAGGACAATGGCCGGACACGGGGGCGTTTCCAGCGTCCACTCCGCCGGGCAGCCCAGAGTGAGAGGCTCCTCACTCACCCCAAAGGTGAGGGGGTATCTCTGACCCCATGGGTGACCAAGGGATACCCCATATTCCACTTGGGTGTGACCTAGGGACGCTGACATCCCCTGAAGATTCCTGGGACCAGCCTATTGGGAACCTGGGGTCATCATTAGGCCCCTGCACACCTCTCCCTATCTTCCTAGTGGTTCTGCTGGCTAGAGGTCCAGGAACAGCCTGGGCAACAAGGTCAAGGTCAGAGTCAGGGATGTTACAGGGTGACATGTCATTCTTCCAGCCCCTCTTCTTCCATGAGGGTTGGGGTTCAGCCTGGTTTTTTCTTCCAGGATTTTTCTTGACCCCTCAGCCATCAAGTCCCCCCACCCCTACTCTCTGTCCACCTCCAGAGTGGCAGGCTCACCAGTAACCCTCTGCATGGGTCCATTGATTTCTGAGAAACACTCTTTTATTCCTACCTCTGCTCAATCAGTACAGCCAGAGTTTCAGGAGTCATTAGGGCCAGGGTTAGGGGAGTGGTCACTGAGTCTGGATCACAGGGGTCATGAATCAATGGGGTCAATTCAGAGGCTCCTGTAACCTGCTCTGGCTCCACAGACGTGGATGGCAATGATCTTCTGTCCTACTGGCCAGCCCTGGGGGAATGTGAGGCCACTCCCTGTGCTCTGCAGACCTGGGGCTCCGAAAGGCGGCTGGGGCTGGACACCAGCAAGGACGCAGCCAACAACAACCAGCCGGACCTGGCCCTGACTAGTGGAGATGAAACCTCCCTGGGCCGGGCCCAGCGCCAGAGGAAAGGTACGACCCCTGACTTTGTCCTGTATTTCAGGGACCCCAGAGACTGCTTCTACCCCAGCCCAGGGGATTCTTGCCCCTTTGAGCCTCACCTGCATTGCCAGGACCTGGGGGTTGCTCCTCCTCTGATCTCAAGGGGAGGTCTGCCCCTACTCCTGTACCTTGGAGACTGAGGCTGTCCCGACCCAGGGGATGACTGCCTTCCCACTCTAAGCCCTATCCTGCTGCCGCAGTGGGATCCCCAGGGGCTGCCTCTGCCAAGGGTTTCTGTCTCCAACCCTTTGTCACAGGGATCCCAGGGGCAGCTGCATCCCTAGACCCAGGGAGTGTCTGCCACCCCCTGCCCCACATACTTACTTTACTCCCATTTGTTCCTCACACAGGCATCCTGAAGAACCGATTGCAGTACCCACTGGTGCCACAGACCCGGGGTGCCCCTGAGCTGTCCTGGTGCCGTGCAGCCACCTTGGGCCACCGTGCTGTGCCAGCTGCCTCCTATGGTCGTATCTATGCTGGAGGGGCCACAGGCAGCCTTTCGCAGCCAGCCAGCCGCTATTCCTCTCGGGAACAGCTGGACCTGCTCCTCCGGCGGCAACTCAGCCGTGAGCGACTGGAGGAGGCCCCTGCCCCTATGCTTCATCCCCTGAATCGGCCAGGTTCCCAAGAACGCCTGGATGCCGCACCAGGCCGCCTGGAGCCCAGGGACCGGGGCAGCACCCTACCACGGAGGCAGCCACCGAGGGACTACCCTGGTGCCAGGGCCGGCCGCTTCGGGTCACGGGATGCTCTGGACCTAAGGGCGCCCTGCGAGTGGTTGAGCACACTGCCCCTGCCCCACAGTGCCCGGAACCTTGACCCACAGCCCCCGCCTCTGCCCCAGTCTCCCCAGCGGCAACTCTCAAGGGACCCCCTCTTGCCATCCCGGGCCCTGGATTCTCTGTCCAGGAGATCGAACTCAGGGGAGCAGCTGGACCGTGTGCCTAGCCGGCACCCCTCACGAGAAGGCCTCGGGCCACCCCCGCAGCTGCTCAGAGTTAGGGAGGACCCAGCCAGTGGCCCTAGCCATGGCCCCTCTACAGAGCAGCTGGACATTCTCTCCTCTATCCTTGCCTCCTTCAACTCCTCGGCTCTCTCCTCCTCTGTGCAGTCCTCAAGCACGCCCTCGGGCCCTCACACCACTGCCACGCCTTCTGTCACAGCCTCTGCGCTTGGGCCCTCCACACCACGCTCTGCCACATCCCACAGCATCTCAGAGCTATCTCCAGACTCAGAGTAAGCAGGCTCTAGCCACTTGCCCTTACCCTCATCAGCTTAAGGCAACCTCCTGTGTACCCTGGCCTGTGTTCTGCCACAAAATGGGGTGTGGGTTGGCCCTGGCTTAGCACAGCCAGGGTGCCATGGGCTGGGGGCAGAAATCTGGCGGGGAATGGTGGTGTGATTAGCCGTAACTTGCAGGGTGTATGATTGGTGCCAGCCACCCTCCCCTGTACCTCCTGGGCGAAGGAAGAGAGATAGGTGCCTTCCGGAGGGCTTGAACAAGAGGAGGGGGTGAGAGCAGGTGCCAAGGCTTGGCAGTAGGAGGTAACCTGGTATGTGGAAGGGGCAAGGAGGAGAGGAAGAGTCATTGCCTGAGAGGCTTTGTTTAGGAGGTGGTATGGGATAAGGAGGGGCCAGAAGTGGTGCCAGGATATGGGCATCTTCTATTCCAGGCCGAAGAGCTAACTTTGAAAGTAAGTCATTTATCCATTGATTGATCGATTGATTTAGTCAATGTTAGGTTCCTCGTGCCTGTGGGCACCGTGAGGTGGAGCACGTAGGAACCGAGCTGGGACCTGGTGCGTTTCAGGTGCCTATGGGGCATCTGTGGGGTAGGGAAAAGCAGTCGTACCTGGGAAGCAGCTGGACACACAGGAGCCAGAGGAGTGGGGAGGAAACAAGGGCTGCGAGGCTTTGGAAACCAAGAGGAGGAGAGTTGAGTTTTGAGAAGGAGGAACAGCTAGGTCAGGCTCTGTGGAGGGCTGCAGGGCGAAAGGAGGCTTTGGGGAGAAGGGGACCCAGGTGTGGGACAGGAGGCCAATAGAAGAACCCAGGCAGAGTCCGAGGAAGAGAAAGGAAGGAGGAGCAGGGGACTTGGGGCCTGGTGCCAGGGACTCTGGAAGGGTGCTGGGGGAGGGTTGAGGGAGAGCTATGAGTATTGCCTGGACCCAACTGCAGCCCAACTTTGGGGTCTGACTGGTGGGGGTCGGGGGTGGGCCTGGGGGGCTGAGCAGGGGTTTGGGTTCAGGAATCACACTTGACTTCTCCGAGTCTCTGTTTCCATATCTGTAAAATGTGTCTGTAGTAACAAACTTTCTGAGATGTGGAGATTTTTTGAGACAAAAATCTGTCAAGTGCTTAATGTAGTATTTGTACATAGTAGGTGCTCGCTGAATGCCTAAAGACAGGAGGCCGTGGGGCCTTGCTGATGAGTCTTGGGGTGCAGAAGGGGTAAAGGGGCTTGAGAACCCTGAAATAGGTGTAAGGGGGCTGGGGACTGAGAGGCAAAGGTGATGGGGTTGGGGGAAGATGGTGGGGGCCCAGGCTGTGGTGGAAGCCCAGAGCCCCCTGACTGAATTCTCTCAGCAACCACCTCTGACTACCGCATTCAACTCTGCAGAGTTCCCAGAAGCGAGGGGCACTCCTGAGGGGCAGACTCACGGACCAGGAATGGCTGAGGGCAATGGAAGATTAGAGCTAACAGAAGAGACTCCGGGAGTCAGGGGCTGATCCCCAGGCAGCCTCCTGCCCGCCCCCCAGCTCTCCCTGTTGCTGCAGTGCTGAGGCTCCTTGCTCTCTCTGTGAGCAAATCCCGCCATGCGTGTAACAGGTGCAGGGGGAAGAACTGAAAGGAGGACTTTTATACGTTTTGTACCTTTGTAACCAGAGAGATATGCTTATGTTATTTTTCAGCTTTTCTGTCTCCTGGGGTTCTGAGGCTGGGCTGGGAGGGGAAGGGGACAGAGGGTAGAGTTTGGCCCCATTTGGGTCCCTGGCAAACCATATGCTCTTTCCTCTCATCTTACTGGGGCGGATTCAGACAGGAAGGGCAAGTAGCCTCCCACCCATTGATCTGAATATTGTTAGGGCCCAAAGTACAGAGCTGATCTTTGCTTTTTCTTGGATGCCCCAAGGGCCAAACTTCAGGGACAAGGGGTTGGTCTTGGAAACAGGGGTCCTCTGACCTCCTCACAGGGCTTGCTCACGCTGCCCCTCCCCGTGGATGTGTGTGTTTATTATGTGGAGTCCCTGCCACTTACTGCCTTATGACCTAGGACTGATGCTGTGGGGTGCTGGTGGAGCAGCAGATGTCATGTTTACAGAGCAAGGCTTCCCTTTCTCTCCTGGGGAGGGGCTCAGGCCTCTGTTCAGACATTCCTGCAGAGGGTGGACTAGGGGGTCATTTGCCAGCCCCTACCCCTGCTATGAGCAAAAGTTGTCCATGGTGCCATTTGATGCCCTGACCCTGCCCTGTGCTAGAATTTCTTCCGAGGGGTAGGGTAGGAGTGGGGGCAAGGGGAGCAAAAGCAAGGGAATTGAAGACACAGAATGTAGGTGCCACTGCCTCCCATGTTTACAGGACCCTCCCTGGCCCTTGGCACCTGGGCTGCAGTAACTAGTTCCATCCTACTCTATTTTCTTCTATAGGGAAAAATGACTGTTAGGACCCTGTTCACAAAACTCTCTTTTATTACTTTGTCTGATGTCCAGAACTGGGGACTTCTAGATTTTGTTACTTTGTTTACAGGTCAAGATTTAAAACATTTTACAAGTTTGTTTACAACTGAAAACTTTGAACTTTTACACTTTGTTTACAGTTGAGAATGTGTTTTTCCCCCTTTGTTTACAAGTGAAAGATAGAGAAGATGGGAGAGGGGCTTGAGGACCCTGGACCTGGCCATCTTGAGGAGTTTCTAGCCTCTACCTCTCCCAGGCCAAAGGCCAGCCCTGAGCCCCCTGTTGAACAGCAGACCCAGAAATCCTCCAGAGCGGGCATCCTTTTACCGCTACGAACAATGGGTTGTGCAGGGTTGTAGGGGGTTCTGTGCAGACACCCCCCTGCCCCTTCCCCGCACATACTCTTGGGAGGCAGTTTCCAAGGAGATTAAAAGTCCTTCTTCACTGACTGGTGCCAAATCCGCCAGCCAGGACCCCAGCTCTCCTTACCCAGCAGAATGACCCCAGCCCTTGAAGGGTTAAGGGGCCCACTGTGGGGAGAGGGGGTCGTCCTTGCTATGTCCTAGGTTCTATAGATGTCCCTCGGTGGGGGTCCCCTGCTCCAGCCCAGTGGCCCTTTCCCTGTCTGTGTAAATTGTTCCGTGAAGCCGCGCTCTGTTTTGGGAATAAACTTCTATAGAAAATGGTTGTTGCCTCTTTCTGTTTGGGGGTGGGGGTGTAGGGTAGGAAGGTGGCTATGAATGATTCAGGCCAGGTTGACCTTTGGGAGAAATCTGAGCTCTGCACCCCCCTCAATATTCAGTTATTTTTAGCACATTTCGTCTGACATTTGGACCAGGTTCCCATCTCTTTCACCCCTAATTCTGGCCTGGCGCCTTGTGATCGGGGCCTGAAGTATGAGCACAGGTGCTGGGAGTAAGGTGCCAGGGAAACTCCTCTCTCTCAAGGTGGCAGCATGATGACTTGGTCTTCAGGGTGTGCAATTGTAACCTCGAATTTGCCCTGGCTAGGGGCCCAGTCAACCCTAAGAACTGCCCTTGCTAACCCCTCAGCCCATTAACAGCACTGACCCCCACCAGCCTCTAGGACTTGGACCTGGCTGGGACATCGCGTTCCTTCTCCGCTCACGCAGAAATCTTTGGACAGAAACCGAGATGCCAGGCTGTGCTCTGTATGGAGGAAGGGAAACTCTCAGTCTCATTCTGGGTCTGGGTGTCCAGAGTTGAAGGGCAGCCTAGGGCACCTTCGGTGTCAGACATTGCCTGATCTTAAGAGGAGAGACTGAAGGTGGCGCCCGCAGAGACCTGATACCCCAAGGAGAGCTATGGCTCTGGCCACCAGTAGCGCCCACAGGCAGCCCATTGGCGGGTATCTCGCCCCATCCCGCGGGGTCCTTCCACGAGAAGCCAAGACTTGGTATTCGCCTTTGTCGTACTCAGGGACCTGGGGCCGCGGCTATGGCCAGCTCCGCGCAGGTCTTTAGTCCCAGTTCTGCAGTTCTACCAGGTTTAGACAGGAGATTAAAAGTGAGCCCGGAGGGGCAGTACTAACCAGGCCGCAGGGGAGGAAGGGGTTAAATCTTCCGCCTTGGGGCTAGCCCAGACCGAAGCTTGTCACTTAGGCCCCGCCCGACCACTCTGATTCGTCCAAGCCTTCCCTGTCCTATCCGGGGATTGGCCCCTCGGAGAGCGCCGAAGGTCCTCATCCCGGCCCCGCCTCCCGAGCCTCAGCGGCCTCCAGTCCCAGTTCCTGCAGCAGCCGGCAATTGGCAGCCCGCTAGCCATGGGGCTGTCGGAAGCGTTGGGGTGAGTACAGGGCGTGGCCCTGGTTCCCCGTGTCTGTGTCCGAGAGCCGCCGCGTGGTCTCGGTGCAGAAGCCGGCTTGGGTTAGCTCCGAAGGCGTACCGCCAAGTCCGGAGCAGGCATCTGCCTGCAACGCCTGTGTTTGCCGCTTTGCCGATTTTCTGCAGGCAGCTATCCCCTGAAGCGAGGGATGGGGGCGGGAACTGGCGGGACCCTCTCTCCTGAGGACTGTGCGGGAAGCCACTCGAACGCCGCCCGCGAGCTGGCTTCGGGCCGCGGGAGGCGGCTGAGTGTGGAGGAGACCCGGCCCAGGAGGTGCGCAGATGGGCGCGTTGGGGCGGGAGGTCGTCGTTGCACGGAGTCCATAACGGTGTCCTGAACCCACCTAGCTGTACAACTGATCCCGGATACTGGGATACGGCTGGAAGGGCTGCGGTGCCCTCCCAGAGGGAGGGGCCAATGATCTAGGCCCCGCCCTCCAAACACGCGCTCTGATGGGTGGTGGGAGCGCTTTAAGAAGACCTGCGTGACTCACGGAGGAGGGGCAAGGGGGCTCAAAGATCTCTGTGAGACCGCGGTGCCAAGAGTCTCTGAGGATCTTCCTTGTGCGCACTCTACTCCCTTCTCCAAGCAGGACATCCAGGTTAGAGGCTCTTCCCAGGCGAGTTCCTACCCCTCCGGTGGGATCCTACCCCTAGGTCAGAGCTCACAGATCAGAACTTTCCTGAAAATTTTCCCAGCTGGGGAGTTTCCCCTCAGGGAAGATTCCTGCGCAGCGGAGATCTATTCTCAGGTGAAAGCTTTCACCCATTCCAGGTGGGAGCCTCCCCCAGGTAAGAGCTTCTCTTAGGTGAGAGTACCTTCCACATGAGAACTTTACTGGTAGGTGAAAACTTTCCCCACTGAGAAAGCTTCCTCCTCAGTATGAGCTACCCCGGGCCCCCCCCCCCCCCTTAAGAATTCCCTCGCCTCCAGATCTCCTATTCCTAGAGGAGATCCACCTCCTGCTTCAGGTGGGAGCCTGGGTAGATAAGAGATTTTCCCAAGACAGAACATACCTGGCTGATGAAAACTTTCCTGTCAGTTGAGAGCTTTCCCCTACGTGAGATCTCACCTGGGAACGGGAGTTCTTGAGGGGGGGGATCTTCCCGCTTTGAGTGGGAGCTTGCCTTTCCAGGTGAGACCCCTTTCTCCAGGTGAGAACCATTCCCTGGCTTTGTGAGATTAAGCCTGAGTTTGTCCACAACCTGGACCCCGGGGCTGGAGGCCCAGGGGCAATCTTAGCCTCAGCACCTTCCTTCCCTTAGAGGGGAGCCCCTCTAAAGAGGAGCCTGCCTGAAGAGCCGGAACCCTGGTTGCTGGATCCCTTCCTTGTGTGTGCTCTCAGATGGCCAGCACAGAGCTCATGGAACAGCTGGATAAGGACTCAGAGACTAAACGGGGATTGGCTGGGGGAGGGGCGGGGGGGGGGGGCGGGGGACAGTCAGCCTGGGACCTGGACCTGGTAGAGCGCTCACAGCTGTCCCTGGGTTGGAGGTATGGATTGTATTCATCCTGATGTGTTTTTGTAGGGAACTTTGGCCCAGTGAGAGACTTGTGCTAGACAAAGTTCAGGGATTGCCACTGGCTGGGCGTGGGGCCAGCTGGGAGCTGGACCTACCTAGATCTTGAGGATGACTCTCTGACTCCAGGTGGAAGTGTGAGGGAGGTTGGACCAGGGTTACACTCACTATGACTCTGGTCTTGCCACCCCAGTCAGAGGGACACAGAGGCACTGTTGCCTGTGACGCAGGCCATGGAGCTGAGGAAGCGAAACTACTACGTGGAACGGCCACTGCTGAATCAGGAACAGCTGGAGGAGCTGGGATGCTTGACCTCAGCCACCGAGACCCACCAGTGGCGAACCTGGTTTCAGTAAGGCTGAGGGTGGGGGCTGGGGGCACCGACAGGACTTAGGTAGACTGTGTTCCCAATGCCTACCATTGTGTCCTCAGGTGCTCCTACACTCGGGCCCGAGCCCTTCTCCTCCAACACCTCCCAGTTTTGGCGTGGCTACCCCGGTATCCCGTGCGTGACTGGCTCCTAGGTGACCTGTTGGCTGGCCTGAGTGTGGCCATTATGCAGCTACCACAGGGTGAGCCATACCTGACCCAGAGGCTGTACCCTCAGTCTTTGGGGGGTGATCTGCAGCCCTTCAAGGCCCTGGCCCGGAAGCCCTGTGGTCTTGTGCCCACCCACCACCCACCCGCATCTGAAGCTTTGAGCCCTGCCCCTGGAACTATGGACCATGACCTAGGGCTGGGATTCCCTCATCCTTTTCAAGGCCCAGTCTTCCAAGCCTACATTGCTACCATTTCGCCTCCAGGCCTGGCCTATGCCCTCCTTGCTGGACTGCCCCCCGTGTTTGGCCTCTACAGCTCTTTCTATCCTGTGTTTATCTACTTTCTGTTTGGCACTTCCCGGCACATCTCCGTGGGTGAGTGGAGCCAGGCTCAGCCGTGCAGGAGGATGTCCACGTTCCCCCATGGAGGACAGGATGAGGGCAGGCTGAGGAGGGCAAGGGAACTTAGGGAAGGGGACAGCATTGGTGTTGGGCTACTGGGAGACTGGCCCAAGGTCATTCCCAGGCAGGACTAGGCCTCCGACTGTGGGGCCACAGATTCAGGATAGCTCCTGGCTCCGGGAGGATGTGTGTGAGGCATTGCAAGGGGCCCAGAGCTTGGCAGAGGCCTGACTAGCCTGAGGCGGGCCGTCCCCCTTTCCTCATTTCACCTTCCACGAAGGGAATGATTCTGAGCCGATGGACATGAGTGGAACAGGGCAGATGATGCAGGGCCAACGTTTCTAGCCACCCTCAAGAGCCCCTGAGCTCTGGGTTCATACATGACCACCAGCATTGCCTCTGTTTGTATGGCATAGTCTGAAGATACTTGTCTAGAGCTGAATGTCTCCTGGCCTCTGCCTTAAGGACAGGGCTCCTGGTTAGGGCAGTGCCCTCTCCCCTTCAGACCTGCCCTGCCCTGTCCCTGCAGGTACCTTTGCTGTCATGTCTGTAATGGTGGGCAGTGTGACGGAATCCCTGGCCCCGGATGAGGACTTCCTGCAGGCTGAGAATGCTACAGTCGATGAGGAGGCCAGAGATGCTGCCCGGGTGCAACTGGCCGCCACACTCAGTGTCCTGGTCGGCCTCTTCCAGGTGCGGAGCAGTCAGGAGTATGTGTTTCCCACCCCCACTGCTGCCAACCCCGTCCCCACCCTCACCTGCCAGTTCCCCTGAGTCTGACCATCGCTGCCCTTCTCACTATTGCTGTTCACTCATGCCCCTTGGATTCCACCTGCCCCGGGTTGTGCTCTAACTGCCCTGAGGGCCTTTGTCTTCCCTGACTGTCCTTGGCCACCCCACAGGTGGGGCTGGGCCTGGTCCACTTCGGCTTCGTGGTCACCTACCTGTCAGAGCCTCTGGTCCGCGGCTATACCACAGCCGCGTCCATACAGGTCTTCGTCTCGCAGCTCAAGTATGTGTTTGGCCTCCAACTGAGCAGCCGCTCTGGGCCGCTGTCCCTCATCTATGTGAGTGAGGGTGGGAGGAGGGACATGTAGGGTGTGCTCCACCATCTGGAGTGCTGGCTGTGACCCTGCCTCCCCTCAGACAGTTCTGGAGGTCTGCTGGAAGCTGCCCCAGAGCGTGGTTGGCACTGTGGTCACCGCATTGGTGGCAGGAGTGGTGCTGGTGCTGGTGAAACTGCTGAATGACAAACTGCAGCGACATCTGCCCCTGCCGCTCCCTGGGGAACTGCTCACGGTTCGGATTCTTCGGGGCAGGGGGGAAGGGCAAGGGAGGATATGTCCCTGCCAGCAGGTACCCTTGGGGATTTAAAGACCAGCCAGAGTGGGCACCAGGGAGAGTTCCTGGGGGAGTGGCTGGAACCACAGCAGAAAGGTCCCAAGTTGGTGCCTTCCAGTCCCCAAACAGCACCTTACCCGGTCGTCCACTTCTCCCCATCTCCTGAAGGCTTTGCTTCAGGCCCCCTTCTTCCCTGCCAAAGTAGTTTCTCCACACTCTGACTGTCCTCTCCCCCCAGCTCATCGGAGCCACAGGCATCTCCTATGGCGTGGGTCTGAAGCGCAGATTTGGGGTGGATGTCGTGGGCAACATTCCTGCAGGGTGAGCTCTGGCCCCTGTCGGGTTAGGGAGGGGTGGGCGGCCAGGGCCAGCACCCTCCTTTGGCCTCACAGATGCCCTTTGCAGGCTGGTGCCCCCAGTGGCCCCCAACCCCCAGCTGTTCGCCAGTCTTGTGGGCTATGCCTTCACCATCGCCGTGGTTGGTTTCGCCATTGCCATCTCACTGGGGAAGATCTTCGCCCTGAGGCACGGCTACCGGGTGGACAGCAACCAGGTCTGGCGGCAGGATATGGGGGCAGCTGGGTAAACACAGATGCCAGGGCCTGGGGGGTGGGGGTGGGGCAGTGTGTGGTATAGCAGGTGGGACAGGGGGAAATAGCAAACAAGGGGCGCCTGGGTGGATCGGTCAGTCGGTTAAGCATCCGACTTTGGCTCAGGTCATGATCACACGGTTTGTGGGTTTGAGCCCCATGTTGGGCTCTGTGCTGACAGCCTGGAGCCTGCTTCAGATTCTGTGTTTCTCTCTCTGCCCCTCCCCCGCTCATGCTCTGTCTCTGTCTCTCAAAAATAAATAAACATTAAAAAGAAAGAAAAGAAACAGCAAACAAATGTGCTGGGGCCACGCAGGGGACTGGGACAGTAGCCAGGGCATTCGGGACAGTAGCCAAGTCTGGAGGCTGTTGAATGAGGATGGAGGTAGGGGACACCTGGGCCTAGATACAGTGGTACGGTGACCAGACATGACACACCCGCACTTCCCTCCACCAGGAGCTGGTGGCTCTCGGCCTCAGTAACCTCGTCGGGGGCATCTTCCGGTGCTTCCCTGTGAGCTGCTCCATGTCCCGCAGCCTGGTACAGGAGAGCACCGGGGGCAACACGCAGGTGGGCTTCGGGTGCGGGTGTGCATCTGTGCGCACGCACACCGCTCTGGCTGGGCGGTCCTGCCTGCTCCTCCCTGCACCCTACTCCCCTACCCTCCACCCCACCCCACCCCCCTGCTCACTCCCACCCTGCAGGTGGCTGGGGCTGTCTCCTCCCTCTTCATCCTCATTATCATCGTCAAACTTGGGGAACTCTTCCAAGACCTGCCCAAGGTGAGCCGCCTCCTCCCCACAGCCAGGCTTGAGGGACCTGGCCAGACCAGGGGCTCAAATCAGTCAGGTCCTAGGTGAAGGGCAGGGACACAAGCTCATGCCCTGTTTTTCAAGGTTGAGCTCTTTGGGGTGGGATTTGGAGTTAAGGATCAGGGATTGGAACCCTTCCGAGTGAGATCCAAGTTGCTCAGTTGAGGGGGCAGGTGGCGGCTGGCGTCGTTCAGGGCTCAGGCCCGGGTAGTCAGGGTTGTCAGCACCAGGGCGCCTCTCGGAAGTCCCTGGTGACACTCCCCTCACCCAGGCAGTCCTGGCAGCCGTCATTATCGTGAACCTGAAGGGCATGTTGAAGCAGTTCACCGACATATGTTCCCTCTGGAAGGCAAATCGAGTGGATCTGGTGAGAGGCCTGTGAGCCCATGGGTGGGGGTGGGGACCTACAGCAGGGCCCCCTCTAGAGTCTGTTGACCGCTGCCCTTCTGCTTCTAGCTCATCTGGCTGGTGACCTTTGTGGCCACCATCCTGCTGAACCTGGACCTTGGCCTGGCCGTTGCAGTGGTCTTCTCCCTGCTGCTTGTGGTGTTCCGTACGCAGCTGTGAGTCTCCCCTCTGGGTCCCCCCATCCCAGCTCGTGAGGGAGCGAGGCCCACACTTTCTCCCCACCGCTTTCCTGCATCTCGGGGGTCACCCAGGCTCCCTGGTACCCCCTCGCTGCCCCTTCCTCACATGGTCTCCTTCACAGGCCCCGCTACTCTATCTTGGGGCAGGTGCCAGACACGGATATTTACCGAGATGTGGCTGAGTACTCAGAGGTGGGTGGCAGGGGCTGAGCAGGAGGCCTGGGGGTGGGACAGAGGCTGAATGGGCCTTTGTTAGTCTTGTCTGCTCCTGGCAAAGACCCTGGGGACTGAGGGTACTTTGGTCCTTGGAGCTTCAGGGGAGGAGTTCTAGTCTGCCACCCTCCTCAGAGCTAGGAAGGGACAGAGGAGGAGTGGATAGAGGGGCCATGGGAGCCTGAGGAGAGGGGTCTGTCTTATCCTGTGGAGCAGCTCTGGGACAGGAATGCTGGTGGGGCAGGAGCCTGGGGCACCAGGGTGAAGGAGAGGCTGTTTCTGATCTGATCAGCAGAGTTTCTACATCTCTATCATTCGTTTACCTCCTGAGAAGTTTCATGCTTAATAGTAGGGGCAGTGGAATAAAACAAGCCCATTCCTGCTGACTTGGAGACTTGGAGTCTGAGTACAGTATAATCAGGCAGAGGGAGGAGTGGTCAGGAGGGGGAGCAGCTCAGCTGGATGGAAAGGGAGGTGGGGGCACATTGTGCAGGCCCAAGTGCTGAGCAGAGACCTGGACTGTGTCCTGGGTGGAATGGGAGCTGGGGAGGGTCTCTCTGTGTACATGCAGAAAACAGACCACAGAGTGGGGGGTGGAGACCCAAGAGGAGGCCTAAGAGCCTATCCTGGGTTTTAACAGAAGAGAGGGGAGATGGGAAGGGAAGGTTCAGGGTGCCCTGGAGGAAGCTTTGACGGGCTTGGCTGAGGGTCTGGGTGGTGGGGGTGAGGGGTAGGGAGCAGGACGAGGTGTTAGGGTTATGTAGCCAAATCTGTGGCCCAAGGTCTGGGAGGGCAGGGGCTTGGTGATGGGGGGCCCTTGGGCCATACAGGAGAGGAAAGCAGGAGAGCAAGATACAAACAGGAGAGTAGAGGGCTCAGCCACCCCCAACCCTGACCCATCCCTAGGCCAGGGAGGTCCCAGGCGTGAAGATCTTCCGCTCCTCAGCCACCATGTACTTTGCTAATGCTGAGCTCTACAGCGACGCACTGAAGCAGAGGGTGAGGCCTGGGGTCCCCAGGGTGAGTGTCATAGGGTCCCTTACCTCCCCAGAATGTCTGCATCCCTTCTGACATTTCTCTCTAGTGCGGTGTGGATGTTGACCACCTCATCTCCCGGAAGAAGAAGCTGGTCAAGAAGCAGGAGCAAAAGCTGAAGCGACTGAAGAAGCTCCAGAAACAGGCAGGGGCCTCTCTGAGCCAGGGACTCCTGGCCTCCTGACTTCTTAACCTCATTCATTCCCCTCTTCTCCCTGATGCCCCCAGGACCCCTGCTTTGCTCCCCTGGTGGGTCAGTGCTCTGGGTGGAGTTTTGTTTTCTCCCACATCCTAAGCCAGTAACAAGCGTGGACCACCACAATCCTTTTCCAGTCTGGCTGTTCCTGGAGCTGGTCAGAACCCCACCACCTTCAGTCTGGCAGCCCTGGGTCCCAAGCTTCAGTTCCTGGCCTGCCTACCTGCCCAAAGCCTGGGGGTGGTACCAGACTTGCCTGGCTTGGCTGTCAGATGACAGCTGGGACAGCTTTTTATGGCCCCTCTCTTCCCCTGACCTAGACTGCCGCCTCCAAGGACACTTCTGTTTCTATCGAAGTCAACTCCAGCACCAGAGACATGGAGAGCAACAACATGGAGGACTCCAAGGCCGAGGGAGAGGGGTCAGCCATGAGCTGCAGAGATGGGGGTGACCATGCATGTCCTGAGAGGAAGGCCACGGACCTACCAGCTGTGGGTTTTAAGTGGTTGTGCCAGTGGCAGGGGGGTGGGTGGTGGATCAGATGCCCTATGGGGAGAGGTCTGGTGATCTGCCATAGATTCTGCTTGTGGCTCTCTGGTCTGCCATCGGAAGACCTTGAATTTGTAGAGTTCACAAGACCCCACAGTCTGTGCTCATGGGTAAAGGGAAAGGATTGGGAGTGGGGGAAAAATATGGGATCAAAAGGGATGCCAGGCTCAACTAGAGACCCAGATGGTATGCCAGGGTGTCTGCGTTTGCACATGTGTCCCTGGGCCCCCTCCCTGCTCCGCCCTGGCTGACTGAGGGTAGGCTACAATTGCCCAGCACCCTCCCTTCTTAAGCCTCCCTAGTAAGCCTGGGTGCGGGAGGTAACAGAGCAGTATATCCAAGTCTGTATGTGCTCCTGAGTCTGGGCGTCCTCTCCTGTGTGTCCTCATGTGTCCCTCTTGCCTTTGCATACAAGAGACTCCCCACATCCTGGTTCTCCAGTGTCCCCTGAATGTCCCAATATATGTGGGTGTTTACGTGCGTGCTCCCACATCTGACCCTATGTGTCCTTGTATGTCTGTGTGCTCCTTGACATCACCCCTTCATGGGCAGCCTTTGCAGTGTGTCCGGTTTGCCAGCAGGTGAGCACAGGGAATGAGCTAGAAGGTATGGCAGCCAGCGGTCAAGAAGATGCTAAGGCCCCAGATGTGACCACACTGAAAGCCCTGGGCCTGCCTCAGCCGCACTTCCACAGCCTCATCCTGGATCTGGGAGCCCTCTCTTTTGTGGACACTGTGTGCCTCAAGAGCCTGAAGAATGTAAGGGGCTGGGGGCTGGGGACACTCCTAAGAAGAGCCCTGGGAGAGGACAAGTCCCCCTCAAGCCTCCCGACCCCATAACTAGATCCAAGAGCCCTCTGAGCTCCCCCTCAAAACTCCCTCCCACCCCAGCCTCCCTCTTCGGAACCCACAAGGCTCCCTCTGAGTCTGGCCCCCTTTTCTGCAGATTTTCCGTGACTTCCGAGAGATCGAGGTGGAGGTGTACATGGCTGCCTGCCACAGTGCGTGGGGTGGGGACATGAGCGGTCTGGGAGGGGAGTGGGCTCTTCCAGGCAAGGAGTTAAGGTCTCTGAAACTGGAGGTCAGAGGTGTCTTGAGGGGGCAGGGGTCAAGGATCAAGAGTGACTGGAGGTTTAGATGTAGCCTCAGGGGTAGAGGTCGGGGACGAAATGGGTCAGGGTATTCGGGGGACTGGGGTTGGGGTTCCTGGTGGTTCTATGAGTCAGGGGAGACCTATTCCTTGCCTTCAGCCCCTGTGGTTGCCCAGCTTGAGGCTGGGCACTTCTTCGATGCATCGATCACTAAGCAGCATCTCTTTGCCTCTGTCCACGACGCTGTCCTCTTTGCCCTCCAACACCCGAGGTCCAGCCCTGCCAGCCCTGTTTTGGTGAGCTGGCCTCTGTCTTGCTGAGCTTTTTGTCTGTCTACTGCTTGTCCCTACCCTGACCCCCAGCTTCAGGAAGTCCACCCTTCCTGGATGGATCTGCCCCTGGTGGACCCATTGCTTCCCCTTCCTGCCTTTAGCTGAAGCTGCTCCTGGGAGCAGGGGTTGCTGTCCTGGGGGAAGGGGCTGATATGTGTCCTTTGGAAACTGACCAGAGCCTCCCCTCCTCTGCCTCCTCAGATGACCAAACTCTGACCATGCTGCCACCCTGCCTGAGACTGCTCCCCTCTGAATGTTGTAACTTGTGAGAACGACCCCCCCCCAACCCTGGGCTGCCTCCAGATGTCCCCCAGGAGTCCCCTCCGTATAAACACACACACATACACACAACTCAGGGATGGAGGTTCTGGGACTCCAAGTTCAGTGCTATAGGCCTGGGATGGGGCACTGGAGTCAGACTGGCACTGGCTGGGTTGGGGGAAGATGTATGATTTTAGCCCCAGAAATAAAGATTTATTTGCCTAACACCAGGCTCTGCTGTGCCTTGGTGGGGGCTTGATGGGGTGGGCAGCCATCTACAGCCCTGGCTCCTGACCTTTCTTATGCCCCAAAGTGGGGACTGGAGTCAGAAGTTGGGGGGAAGGTTTGGGGAGGGCAGAGTCAGGTGAGACAGCAGACAGCCACCAGAGGGAAAGTTACGGGGCCCAGGGTGGGGGTACCCCAGGTCCAAGTTCCCCAGCTGCTCTCAACCCTTGGCACCTATGTCTTCATCTGGAAGATCGTTGGAATCAGAGCTTCTTCTCAGGAATGATCCCAATGAGGTGCAGCCCCTGGAGGGTGTGAGTGAACCGGGGGGGGGGGGCCCCGGCGGGGAAGCATGGTGTTTACAGGTGCTGCTGGTCTGTGTTTAGAAGAATGTGCAGGATTGTCCACTTGGGAAAATGCCTGTTCATAATCATTACATCACCTGGGCTCTGCAGGTCATGGTCAACCAAGGAACGTGCTCATTTCTACCATAAAATGCCAGCATCTAGGCATGTTCCCTAGTGGGCAACAGTGGGCCTTTAGGCCAGCTGAGCTCTGAGTGATGGCGGGGCGGTGCGGTTAGAATCTTTCTGGGCCTGTGTCTCGGCAGTATAGTGAAATGATGATTATACCCGCTTCCTGGGTTGCTCAGTGAATATTAAATGAGTCAGTGCCACAAAATGCTTACAGCAATGCTGGGCTTGAGTCACCTGCTCAAAAGCACATGAACACTGCTGTCCCCCAGGTAATGACCAGGTGCTCAGCTCTGTGCTGGACAAGTGGACAGAGGCTGACCCCTCCTTCAAGTCACTGAAGCGCCCCTTGTCCAGCTCAGTTTTTATCGTGTTCTGCATCAGCACCCTGTTCTGTGTTCATGAATCCTCCTCCCTGCCCCAGCCCCCAGAATCACAGCCCAGGAAGTCAGAGCTTTTTATCTGCTTTGTCACACGTATCCCAGCACCAGGAATGGTGCCTGGCGTGCTTGGCAAATATTGGGTGAGTGAAGCTTATGTGTCTGAGTGGAGGGCAGACCTCAAATAAGAAGCTGCAGAGAGTTAGAACTTCTTTGAAGAAAAAAAACAAAACAAAACAGGGTCACACAACAGAGAAGGGACTGTGTTGCCCAGTATGCTCATGGGAGGGAAGCTAAGGGAGCAGATGACACAGACTGAAACACCAGCCATGAGAAATGGTGGACCGTGTCCTGGCAGAGGGAACAGCACTTGTTTTGGGGAACACCGGAGAGGCCTGCCTGAGTCTGGAGGGAGGCCACAGCACACAGGACCTCACAGGCCAGAGAGAACCTTCAGGCTTTGTTCAGAGCCTGTGGGGGCCCCACAGTTTTGAGGGCTCACCCTACTGTGATTTGGACTGTGGGGTAGGCTGGGCTTTGGGGACCAGCAAGCGGCTCTGTGCCAGACAGCAGCCTCAGGGACCATGGGGTGTTAGAATTTGAGGGACTGAATGTTAGGTGAGGAAGGAAGCAGGGAGGAGGCTTGGGGAAGGAGTTGTTCTTCAGTCCTGGGCTGGCTAAGAGATCGGCACCCAGGCCTCAAGCGTACCGCCTATCTTGGCCCTGGAAGCCCCCCTTCCCCACCCTGCTGTGTTTTCTGGCCAGTCTGGCCCTCAGGAAAGGCCATGGACCCAGCTGGAACCTGCTGCCTGCCCCTGGGGGAGGGGTGTTTGTCTGTTGCCAGGCACCCAGGTTCCACCCGGGGACTTGGCACAGCCATGCTGCTCACACCATTCGCCCTGCTACTGCTGCCCCTGCTGGCGATGCCAGCCCCCTCCCATGCCTGGTCACGGCCCCTGTGGTACCAGGTGGGGCTGGACCTACAGCCCTGGGGGTGTCATCCGAACACCTTGGAAGGCTGTGGGGGCAGTCTGGGCTGTCCTGGCCACTGGATGGGCCTGGGGATGAACCGCATCTACCCTGTGGCTGGGGTCACACTCACCACCACCATGATGCTGATGGTCAGCCGTGCGGTGCTACAGCGGTGGCGCTCCCAGGGCACTAAGTCTGAGGTGAGCACAGCACTGCTCTGTTCCCCCAGCCTCCTGCCTCCACTCAGACCCAGTGAGATCACGTCCTCTACCCAACCCTCCCCCAGTCAACCTACCCATGCCTGTGCCCCTCCCCCACCGCTCACACTCTCTGGTCCCTACATCTGTCCACACCCATCAACCCCTGACCACTCCCAGTACTCTGTCCCCATCTGTCCCTCTGCCCCTTAATATCCTTATTCCTCATCCAGCCCCCTTGGCCCCCACGACCACCCCAGCCTATGGCAGACCCTCGGTGACCCTCCACCACCATCTGCCTTCCTATGCCCTTCTCCCTGGCCCCATCGCTGCCCCTCACCGCACCCTGATCCCATCCCTCTGCTCTCACTCTTGACTCTTGGTCCTATCCTCAGCACCCGCAGGTGACCACTAGCCCCTCCGGACCCTGGAAACGGCGGAATCCGATCTCAGACCGCGCCCTGCTCATTGGGGTCCTGCACATGCTGGATGCCCTCCTGGTCCATATTGACTGCCACCTGCGGCGTATAACGACCAAACAGAAAACCCCAATAAAGGGATCTCCCACCCAGAGTGGGTGACCCAACATATGTCTCTCTTTGCCTGGTGGCCAGTCGGGGTGGGGGTGGCCTGAGGCCCTGGGCCAGGCTCAGGCCTGTGTGTGTGTCGTCTCCAAGCTCGCCTGGACCCTGTGTCTCCTTTTTATTTTTGCAGTCGGCAGACTTGAGGCCTCTGTGCCCAGGATGGGTGGGCATGTGGGGCTGACTCACACTCCTCCATTGCCCCCACTGACAGCCCCCTCTTCCTTAAGGTCTCAGCCATAAATACATCTCCTTCTCCAGGGCTCCCTAGGGGCCCTGGTGTGGTGGGACAAGACTTGACCATCAGGGAAGACTTGGCTGGTCCATGGAGGGCTGCCCAGAGGAGGTAACAACCTGACTGAGTCAGTGAGGGCACCCAGTTGGGGATGAGGGGGGTCGGGAGGTGGAGGGTGAGCCTCGGCCACCTTCATCTTTATGGCAGCCTCAACCGTGCTCTGGCACCCGAGTGGTCCTTGCTCTAAGGCCCCTGAAAGTGGAGTGAGGGCTGAACTTCACCCCTTCTCTTCCTTCTACTGAGGACAATCCAGGTTGAGTGGGTACTGAGGCCTATGCATGTTTATCTGTTTTAGAAAAAGAATATAAAATTACGAATTCAAAAATAGAAATAAGTGCATTAAAATGAGGAAAAAATGGTGAGAGATTATAAATGTTAAAAAGCTGACACTACAGGGGCTCCTGGGTGGCTTATTCTGTTAAGCGTCCGACTCTTGATCTCAACTCAGGTCTTGATCTCAGGGTTGTGAGTTCAAGCTCCACTTTGGGCTCCACAATGGGCATGAAGCCTACTTAAGAAAAAAAAAAAAGTGATGCTGCAATGCAAAATCTAGACCAATAATGTG
>NW_024423264.1:0-55149 GCF_014898765.1 Herpailurus yagouaroundi
CAGAAGAGCATACGCTTTGAGAACTGAGGTCAGGCAATGTGGGGGGGGCTGTCACTTGCACATCCGTGTGTTAGGCACAAGCGGGCACAGGTACACACCCACGGACACCTCCAATGCACCCTTGTGAGCACAGGCACACACACACACACTTACGCACACACGTGTGTGCCCACACATCTCTCCACGTCTCCATCATGGAACACAGCACTGACCTCCATGGCTTGCATCCCAGGACTACAAACGCGTCCCCCCAGCTGTCTAACTATGGTTTGCCTCAGTTTTAGGAGAGGGGGATATGGAGACCCAGGGCCTCACATCCCATGTCGGGGCTGGTCAGCACCCCAAGAAGGTAAGAGGACAACAAGACTTTGTGGGGAGACTTAGCTGCCTGACCTCTGCCGGCTGCCAGAGAAAGCCCACCTCTTCCTGCTTTCTCCAGGCTCCCTTGCTTTCCCCAGTGCCAACCATCCAAAAGCACCCCCTCCCACGGCCCCAGAGCCCACCAAGGAATAAAGAGGCAGGGGAATGATCATGCCCTCACCCGAGTGCCCCGGGCTCCAGCCTCCCCAGGTGGTCCCCAGGCTGGGACTGGGCAGACCCCCTAGCATCAGCTGGGGCCTTACCGTGGAGAGTGCTCCGGGTGATCTGTCCCCCCATCGCAGGCAGCGGGCAGCACGGCCACCTTCGTTTGGCCGGCTGGCCTCGTCACCGAGCCACCCTAGCCGCCAGCTCCCCTCCTCCTGCCCCTCCTCCTCCCCCCGCGGCCAGCAGCCGGCATGGCAGGGCAGAGCCCGCCCCTCCCGTGTCCCCACAAACTCCCTCCCGCACACGGCTCCTGCCCGCGAGGCCAGCTACACACACACACACACACACACACACACACACACACACACACACACACTCTCTCTCTCTCTCTCTCTCTCACACACACACACACACACACACGCACTCACGCACACACAAGCACACCCCTCTGGCCCAGCTTGCCGCTTCCAGGCTCCCACCCACTCCCGGAGCCTCCCCCACCTCCCCGCACTGGTACAGGCAATGGGATCTGTCATGTTTATTTACATAAGGAGGAGGAGACTAGAGGCTTCCTGAAATAGCCAAGCTCCAGAAAGCACTGGAGATGCCCCAACCAGAGCAGACACACACACACACACACACACACACACACGCGCGCGCGCGCGCACGAACACGTGTGCACGTACATATGCTCATTCCCCACTTCATCACAGATACACACACATGCACACAACCTCCCCATTCACCCAGGCTTACAGCCATTCACGTGTCATTATGCACCTCCTACTTGCAGACAATGGGCAAGGCAATGAGGGTTCCATGGTGAGCAAAACACACATTGTCCTATCCTCAAGGGGCTTACAGTCAGGCTAGTGGAGCTTAATAACAAACAGCTAACATGGCTTCTATCTTCTTCCAGGCTTGACTGCAAATGCTTTAGGAGTATTAACTCCTTAAGTCCTCACTGGCTGAGTGAAGAGGTCAGTATTGTCATCAATAGGTACCATTATTATTATTATTATTATTATTATTATCTCCCAGATGAGAAAAGTGAGGCAGAGGCAGTTTACCAACCCAGAAAGTGGCAGGGCTGGGATGGAAGCCCAGGGATCCACGCTTTCACCTCCACACCAACGGTCCCTTTAATGGTAATGTGTGTCAGCAACCCAGCTACCTGTCTGCACCACGCCCCACGTATATGCACAAACCCAGGCTCGCATAAGCATTCACCACCATGCACACTTACCTACCTCCTGCCCACCAGACACACACTCGCACCGTTACACACACACCTTGCAATGTGCCTACTCAACACACGCACGCTCCCACAGACTCATGCAGTCTCTAGAGAAATCCTGAGTGTGAAAAACCTGGCACCCCACACTTAGGGGAGAGGTTGCAGGCAGAGTTGCAGGCAGAGTTGCAGGCAGAGAGGGCAGAGGGCGGGAGAAAGGCAGGCCCCTCGAGTCCTAGGCAGGCGTGAGTGCTGGGAGCACAAGGGAATCACCAGAACGACACCGTTCTGTGCAACGAGCACTCACAGTGTGTCAGGCACTGCATGCACTATCTCATTTGTATTCCAGGTGGGAAGCGCTACTGGTAGGTACGTCCATTTTACAGAAAAGTAAATTGAGGCTCTGAAAGGCTCAGGAAATTGCCTGAGGTGACCCACCAGGTCAGAAGCAGAGTCACGACTCAAGCCTGGGTCTGTGAGACAATCTCACAGTCCATCACCCATTGCAGCTCTCTGCAGGACAAGGGCCTCTCCCGGGCCCCGGCCCAGCCCCCAGGCCCTGTCCTCAGGGTCAGGGATCTGGGTTCCCAGGGAAAGATCTGGGTGTGGAGGGAAGGCCAGTGGGCGGAGACATGGGAGTTGGGGAAAGAGCTACGGGAAAGGTAGGGGCTGCCCCATATCATAAGGGACTCAGAGGCCTGGACACTACGAGGGGCTGTGCTGGGCTCTGAGCCTTCACCTCAAGACCCTGCTGTTGCCGCCCGTGAGTTGGTCTGGGGGAGGGGCACTCAGGCCTGACCTAGTGTCACCGGCCAGAGGGCTAGGCAGGCCCTGGGTGAAAGTGTCCACAAGCCCAGTATGCTGATACTCCTCCCAGACCAGAGGCATGCCTGAGTCTCCTCTCTGGAATGAGCTGTGACACCCAATTCCACACAAGGCTGCCCCTTTGTACAGGCACATCTTGCTGTTGGCTGTGCACAGCCACGTACACATGCACATGTTCCGTGGCATACACACCCCGTTCTTCTGGGGGAAGGAGGCTAATTTAAAGTCTAACAGAGGGGGAAACAACCCAAACTCCTTTTGTGGGATAAATAATCATAATAATAGCAAACACAGGACTATGTGCCAAGCAGTTCTAAGCACACTACACACATTAATTTGTTCAATCCTCATGACAACCCTAAGGGATAAGTTGCATTTTTATGCCCATTTTACAGATGAGGAAACCAAGGCAAAAAGAGGCTGCTCTGGAAGCTGTTCTTAGAGCAGCAGAGTCAACTCCCCTCATCCTGCCTGCCTTTTAATGTGCCTTCCTGGGCCCTTCCCCACCAGCCCCTTTCACATGGCCAGCCTAGTCTTCCCACTCCCTGATCACTAGGAACACCTCTTCTGAGAAGCCTCCCTGGGACCCCAGGGGCAGAGTAAGTCCCCCTTCTTGGAGCTTGTCTCTCCTCAGACCTCAAGCTATACCTCTCCCAAGCCCTTGTGTTACTCTGCCCTACACAGAGATGGTCATGCCTAGCTGTGGCCTTGTCTGCTTACCCTGGGTGCATCAGAACAATTCAACTTGACCAACACTGATGAGCACTTACGACTATGGGGCAGACACTAAGTTGGGGGTGCAGAGGTGATGAGTAATAAGCCCTAGCTCTCGAGGACTTACAGTCCAGAGGGAAACGTATCTCTCAAGTAGTCTCACTGAAGTACACAGAATCACAATCCTAGAAAAGTGTTCCAAAGGAGTAGGGTTCTCAGGGGGCTTGGGCTGGCTTTCCCGAAAAGCAAAGGTGAAGGATAAGTAGGTCTATGTGCTATGGAGGTAGATTTGAAGGGAGAGAGCTCCAGGGAGACCTTGATGGCTCATGGGTTACACACCTAACCCTTAATTTTGGCTCAGGTCATGATCTCACAGTTATGAGATCAATCCCCATGTCAGGCTCTGCACTGAGCACAAAGCGTGCTTCGGGGTTCTCTATCCCTCTGCCTCTGCCTGCCTCTCTCTCTCTCTCTCTCTCTCTCTCTCTCTTTCTCTCTCAAAATAAATAAACATTTTAAAAAAGAGAGAGAGAGAGAGCGCTCCAGAGAGTAACCATGACATGTACAAAGGCACTGTGGCTGGAGGAAGCCCCACACATTCTAGAAGCAAGATTGGTACAGCTGGGGCAAAGGCAGCAGCAGGAGCCGGGGGAAAGTTTCCGCTGGCAGGCCAAGGTGGTCAAAGGACACACCAGGAGGGCCTTGAAGAGCAGGGTGAAGAATCTGGCCTTCCCTCTGAGAGCAGTAGGGAACCCCTGAGAGGGTTCAGCAGAGAAGCAACAAGACCAGACCTGCATTTCTAAAAGGTCATCCAGCCATCTGGTGTGGAGAATGCACGGAGGAAGAAAAGGCGCCAGGGAAAAAAGCAGGAGTGTGAGCAGGGATGGGCCTGGACCTGACTTGCCCTCTCTCCCCTCCAGCCTAGCATTATGCCTGCACAGAGCAAGTGCTCGGGAAAGATCTCAGGAATGGAAGAGAATCCACATAATTTTCTGCAAGCAGGACTGGGGGTCAGTAACCAAGCAGGAATGGGGACAGAGTGAAAGTTCAGCAAACCAGAAGTCCTTCAGGTAGGTGGTGGCCCTCACTCTGGCCACTGGAGAGTGGACTGGGGGCGCTTGGACCCTGGGCTTTCACAACACCACTGTCTAAAGGGGTTCCCCGGCAGGCCTGGGCCCTGTTTCCCACAATCCACTCCCCAATTTAAATAGGAAGTGGCGACATCCTGTGTCTGAGGGTCCCCCCTACCGCCTCCCAAGAGCAGTGTCCAGGCCTCTACAGATGAAGCAGCAGCCAGCACTGCATGCCCTCTCTGTTTCATTCATTGGGGCATCACAAAAAATTTCATTCAGCGAAAGGATTCTGTTTCTAAATGGGGCGAGAAAACCACTGACCTACATCATTCACTCACTCATCAAGTGTTCACAGAGTGTCAACTATGAACCCAGTGGTAAGCAAGGCCCAACTGCTTCCCTACAGAAGCCAAGCAGAAGCCATGCTGGGATCAAGGAATGGAGTTCCTTTCCTCCGGCTGAATTATTTTAGCATCCTGTTCTCTAGAAAGGATGTGAAAGGGAACGTGAAGGCATGGAAAGGATATGAACAGGGATGGAGAATCTATAAGTAAATCTACAGGAGAGGCTATAAACACTACCGTTTATTGAGCACTTACTATGTGCCACGCACCGTGATAAGTATTTCAGATACATAATCCCACCGAATCCCCACAACATCCCTGTAGGACAGAGACCTACCCATCTTGCAGGCAATTAAACTGAGGTTTGGAGAGGCTACACTGAAGGCAAGACAAGCTGGGACTCAAACCCAGATCTGTCTGCATCAAAACTCATGCTCTATCCAGAAAAGGCCAAAGGGCGGGGATTCTTCTTGCTTGGGAAAGAGCAGACAAGGGAACAGTGTGCCTTTTCCCTAAGGAATCAGAGGGATTCTATTTGGAGGCAGAGCCTAGGAGTTTTCCAATGGATGGAGGGTGATACCCCAGGATGGAGCTTTAATGAAGGTGGGGAGACTGAGGAGACTGGAGGAAGACTGGACTTCCAGTCTGTTAGCAGGAGAGCCCATCCTGGAAATCTTGCAGAAAGTAGACCTGTCCAGGGCGCCTGGGTGGCGCAGTCGGTTGAGCGTCCGACTTCAGCCAGGTCACGATCTCGCGGTCCGTGAGTTCGAGCCCCGCGTCGGGCTCTGGGCTGATGGCTCGGAGCCTGGAGCCTGTTTCCGATTCTGTGTCTCCCTCTCTCTCTGCCCCTCCCCCGTTCATGCTCTGTCTCTCTCTGTCCCAAAAATAAATAAACGTTGAAAAAAAAAAATTAAAAAAAAAAAAAAAAAGAAAGTAGACCTGTCCATGACCTGCATGGGGGCTGCGATGCCTCAGAGCCCACAAGGCAGAAGGCAGGGCTGCATGTGTCCCGGGGAAACAATTTGGTCTGGGAGAAACGTTGCGAATCTTAAGAACCCCTCCCTTTCTGGCTAGCCCCCTGCTGCATCTGATCTCTGGCTGCAGAGAACTTCCGCCCCCTTGGCTCTCTGAACCCACTCAGCTCCGGAGAGCCCTCTCCCCCTGCCTTCTGATTTCCTTCTGCCTGCTCCTCTTCCCTCTTGGGTGCCATCTTCGTCTCCATGGCAGGCTACTCAGCCCACATCTCTCCTCACCAAGCCCTTCCTCATCCATGTCCCCCAAGGCCCATCACCCACATCCCCAGCTAAACCTGCCCTCTCAGAACTCAAAAGTCCAGGGCAGACCTAGCAGATGAAGAACATGGAACAAGTTCACTGAACAACAGCAACCATCAGAATCGCACATTCCAAGATCCCTGAAGGGAAGGAGCCTCAAGAAAGCTCTGGTCCAGTATCACTGCCTTCAAGAAGGCCATGAAGTAACGTGCTCATTTTACAGGTGTAGCACATGAGGCCTAGTAAGCTGTGGACTTTCCAGGGGTCACACAATGGATACAGAATAAGGACATAAACTTAGGTTTAATATCTTCTGGTGCTTAACCTGCCATTGACATTCGGGTCAGGGCATCCAAAGCCATGGAAGATAAAACTGGACAAGGAGAGGGGGTAACTTCTCTTTATGGTGTGGGGGCAGACGGGATTCCTATCTGCAGAGGTCCATAAAGAGAGGTCAGAGAGGGGAAGCAGCCCTGCTGGGGAGGAGCTGGGAGGCAGTTCCTGGTTGCTATAGTATCTTTTTTCGTCAAGAACAAGTGATAATTCGATCGAACTGATGAGTCACCTGGCATTTGAGGCTTGAGGCCAACCTGCCAGGGCCATCGTTCCTGGGCCATCGTTAGACCGGGCCTGGTGCCGGAGAATGGGAAGCAGGGACCTCCATCCCAAAGCTTCTTCCCGTGCCCAGAACCAGGACAAGAGTGCACAAAGAGAGCAGTGTGCATGGAGAGGAGGATAAAGACACACAGGGACACAGGCTGAGAGCATGAGCTATGTGCTGCAGAGAAACTGGAGCCAGGGAGTCTATGGGACGTCCTCTGGAGCTGGGACAGGTGCCCCAGCAGTGACAGCTGCCAGCCGCCCAGGATGATGGGAACACAACAGGTGCAGAGGCGGGGGCGGAAACTGAAAGAGAATCTGAGAAAACGGCCTGGACTTGGCCGCCCCTCCCAGCCCCTGGGCCCAGTGCCAGGCAACCCTTTCTCAGCCCCTCCAAGACACAAACACACCTACGCCTGCTTCCCAGGGCCAGCCCGGCCAGCCTGGACCAGACGGAGGGTTCACCGTCCATGCTAGGCAGAAAGGACACAACAAGGAAGAAACCAGGTTTTAATTCCCAGGACAGAGTGTGCCAGACGGAGCCCACACCCACAGAGCCCCTACCGGGAAGCAAACATTTGCCTATGGTAAGATTTAGGTCATTGGCCAGGGAGGGTGGAGAGATGTGCCCACCCCACCCTTGCACGGGTTGGGAGCGCTGATCTTATGGTCAGACAGGCAAGCTCTACCACCGTGTGACTGGCCAACCCCCTGAGCTTCTCTGAGGCCCTGTGCTTGGCTCAACAAGTAATAGTAACTATTGCTGTCGATGATGTTGTTCAGAGACCCAGAGAGCTCAGGAATCTATGTACTACATAGAGGGTCTAAGGTTGCTGCCCCGGTCTCAGCAAGGAGAGAGGTAGGAGGCAGGATATGAACACAGCACACCCAGCATGTTACACCGAGGAAAAGAAAGGGAGGAGGAGGGCCTTAATAGACAATGACCATCTACGCCATCCCGTGAGCACCATTTACTCAGCACCGCTCACCGTGCACCACTCACTGGTGCTTTACGTGTTACTGCACGCATGCCTGAAATGCAAATACCATTTCAGAGTGCTGAGTAACAGTAGGTCCTTCTAAGCAAGCGGATTAAACATCGTCCCTTGTCACCTGGTTAGTGCTCTGTTTTTGTTCAGGGGCAGAGTGAACTTTCAACTTGAAGTCAGTCCTTGTCCCAGCGATCAATCACAAGTGATAAATTACCAGGGCCTGAATTCGTAAGGTGCTCCCTAAATTATGACCTTGCCGAGGAGGGTGAGGAAGGGCAGACAATGAAACGTTTACGGGGGAGGTGAGGCAGAGAGATGAGACCCAAGGCAACGCGGGAGACAGGACACATGTGCTGGAGCAAGACATGAGCCTCATCCATCCGAGATGCGTAAACATACCCGACTGATCCCGCAGGCCTGTCCGGATTATGAGAAAAGCTGGCAGCTGATAGCAGGAGGTTAAATCCTTCCTCTGCAGGCAGAGACCACCCTCCCCCACCCCACCCTCATGCGCGCACGCACGCATGCACACACACACACACACCCCAGCCAGAAGAAACCATCCCGGGGCTGGGAGGGCCCCCTGGGCCTCCTTCAGCCCCTCCTCCTGCCTCTGAGGAGTCTGCTCTCAGGCTCTCTTTTGCTTCCTGCCCCTCCCAGGTCCAGCTTACTGAGGAACGGCAGAGCCCAGGACCAGCTGGCTCAGCCCCCACCTCTACTCCTGTGCCCTGGCCCTGCCCCCTGCTGGGGCCACCCACTCCAACAGTCAGACATTGGGCATCAGCGGGGATAGGAGTGTGATGGTGCGGGACCCCCAGAGGCCAAGCCCTGCCAGCAGGGCCACCGGCAGCCAGATCCCAACGATCTGACAACACTAAGTGCTACTCACTGCCACCATTTAAGAGTGTGTGTCTGTCTACATTAGATGGCTTCCAGATGGTGGCTAAGGGCAGGTTCTGGGGGCACCTGGGAGGCTCAGTCAGTTAAGTGTCCAGCTCTTGATTTCAGCTCAGGTCATGATCTCGCAGTTCATGAGATCAAGCCCCACGTCGGGCTCTGCACTGGTAGCCTAGAGCCTGCTTGGGATTCTCTCTCTCCCCCTCCCTCACTCTAAATAAATAAATAAGTAAATAAACGAATAAACTTCGATAAATAAATAAATAAACATTAAAAAAATTGTTTTTAAAGAGCAGGCTCTAGAGTCAGACTGCCTGTGTTCAAATCCTGGTTCTAACACCTACTCTTCTGAAAATGAGGTTGATGATAATAATGCCTGCCTCACAGGGCTACAGGGGGAGTGGGTGGGGGATGAGTTCACACATGCCGTGTGCTCAGAACAGTGTGGGAGGCAGAGGAACACTCACCTGACAGATGAGAAACTGGGGCATAGAATGTGGAAATGGTAGAGTTAGCATTTGCCCTCAGGTCAGCTGGCCTCCAGGGCCTGCACTCATGAGCACTGGACGGTGTACCTCCTGGGAGGGTGGGCAGTGGATACTGGCCAGGCAAATGATAATGGGTACGGCCTTGGTGAGGCCTGGGCTCGTGACCAAACAGGGCCCAGGCCAAATCAGGGTACAGGATCTGGGAAGCCATTCAGCAGAGCGGAGAAGCTGGGCTGTCTCGGGAGCTGTCAGAGGGCTGCTGGGGCCCGAGGTCTCAGATTCCCAGCCCAGGAGAGAGGCTTCCACCAGACTCGCTTTACCAGCTGCCCAGGGGCCTCCACCCCTCAGAGCTCCTTAGTCCCACCAGGACTAGCTGCCTCGCCCCGCCCACCGTGATCTCTGACCTGGCTCCCCTAAAGAACCTGTACCCCTTTAGCAAGGGTCCCAGCGCCTCTTCCACCTACAAAACTTAGGAAGGAATTAAGACAAACGAGTACTCAAATCAATTAAGAAAATTACATCTGCTGCGGGCATCTTGAAACACCTGCTGTGGGCCCACAGGAGGAAAAGGCAGCACTGGAACTCAGCACCCTCGGTGGGGAAATGGGGGCTCAGACACAGCTAATATGTAGTCCAGTGACACAGCTAATATGCAGCAAGTCTGGGATTTGCATGCGCATCCACCAGACACGGGCGTCCGAGCGCTGGCCTGACACGTGGCCTCTTGGAACAATGACCCAGCTCATAAAAGTTACAAAAAAAAACTTTCACCAAAATCTTACCGGATTTGCAAAAGCATTTGGTACAACAGGGCAGATGCTCATCCCTTTTTAACAGATGAGAAAAACGGGCTCGAGATGGAAAAGAATTGCCAAAGCCAGAAAGCACCAAAGCCACCCAGAACCCAGACCTCAGACTCAGGAGTCTGGGCTCCAGGACTCTGTCTACAACACAGTGCTGCCCTGAGAAAAGCCCCCTTCAATTAAGTAAACACAGCATCCATCAGAGGGTCCCAGGGTGGGTGCAGGCACGAATGTAAATATTGCTGATCCCAACGTCAGCCGCCTCTGGACTTTGGCTGTGGCGTTCCCACAGTCGTTGCCCTGCCCTGTGTGGGTCCCTGCTGTACATGTAAGCACCCACCCACAGACCTCACCCCAACCAGGGTCTGGGCCTACTCCCATATGGGGGGGGGGGGGGGTGTCAGAGAGGGCTCTGAGTTCTGGGAGCCAGAGCTTTATAGCATACACTTGTCCAAAGGGGAAGTGCAGATTAATGCAAGAAGGTATCGGGCCTTTCAGGCCCTGAGACACAAATGCTCTGGAAAGAGAAAGGGAATGGCAGGTGCTCACCAGAAGCGGGGAGGGGGCTCAGCTTGGCTCTGAAACAGGAGTTTCTGTTCTCACAGAACAAAAGTGAGTGACAGACCTAAGGTCCATTCAGCCACTGGCCTATGCCAGCCCTGTGCCCACTTCCCAGAGGCCGTGACCCAGAGCACGGCAGACATTGGCCATGCCAGTTGCAGAGTGGAGGGCAGCACCCCCAGGCACACAGGAACCTGTGAGTGCTGACGCGGCCTCTCCAGAGAGGCTGACGGCGTTCGAGCCCACCGAGCCTCTGAAGGAATCTACCGCCCCCAAGTGCACCAACAGCCCGAAGCCCAGACTGAGTCCCTGATCCCAACCCCTGACGGCCTCACATCGCATCGGCGAGAAGCCCCACCAACAGGGGACCATGACAATGTGACTGGGGACCTAGAGGCCTGGGGACCATGACAATGTGGCTGGCTCGGTGCTGGCAACCCTTCCCTCTGGAGCCAGAGCTCAAGGTGTGGCTGGACCAAAGGCAGCTGTGGGGACTGTGGTCTTCCTGCCTCAAGAACAGTCCAAGAAGGGCAGAAATAACCACAGGGTGAAGGCGGTGACAGGAAACCCGTTTTCCTCCCTGTAGCCGCCCCATCTCCCAATCTGCACGTTCATCCTTTGCCCCCACCTTCCCTTCCTCTCTCTCCAGTATCTCAGCCTCGTTCCCCAAGATTCCATACCCTTCGGGGCTACTTCCTCCCCCCTTCCCTCCAGCTGCTGGAGCCAAGGGTCAGGCGGGCCACGAGAGACCCCAGCAACGCACAAGGTGGCCTCTCCAACACCAACTTTTAGAGGAAAGAGCCTTCCCTGGGAGTCAGGTAAAACTTCACAAGGCTCAGGAAGGTCTGCAGAGGCCTGCTTGGGTTTGGGGAGACTCAGGGAGGGTGGCCCCTTTCAATGTCTATAGAGGTTTCTCCCTCCTGGCAGGGATAAGGGCTCCAAGAGGTGGGTCAACGCAGCTCCTGTGTTGGGCCCCATTGCTAGGCAAATGGGAGCAGGGATCTCTCCGCCAGGGCGTCCCTCTCTTCTCTAAAACAATGTCCCAGCCCTCACACCTTCCACCCTGCTTAGCCAAACCCACTGCTCCTACCCAGAGGGGAGCGCTTTGTTCTCAGGGCCAAAGAAGGGAGGTGACCACCTTAGTCTTTGTTGGGGGGTCTATTTTTACTAGTCATGCTGCCACCTCCATATTTTGCTCTATGACCTTGGGCTAGTCAATCTCCATTCTGAGCCACAGCTCTCACATCTGTAAAATGGAGGCACCGGACACATGCATTTTAGCTCTGAACCAGGATTTTCCTGAATCAGAGCTATGGGAGGGAATCATTTGGGGGAAGGCAATTAAGAATTCCTGCACTGTCTGCAATAGCCCCTCCCTCTCCGCCACTTTCCACCAAGGTCTGGTGGAGAGCCAAGGATGGGCCAGGATGCTCTTGGTTGGGTACTCCTCTGCTGCCCACTGCATCCCAGTCAGTCCTCTTCCTGACCTCACCAGACACGGGTACATCTCCAAGGTTCTGTGGCCTGGTTTACCCCTAGAGTTCTACTAGCCAGGCCGGAAGTCTGGTATCATCCTGGATTCCTCCATCTGAACAGTCACTGTGTCCTTCTATAATCCATCCTCTGGCTCCAAATTTCAGGCCACCAGCATCATCTGGACAATTCTTCCTACAGCCTTTGACCTCCCATCCCTCTTCCTCAGGGCTGCCAGGCTGACCTTTCTACCTGACTAATCCAACCGGTCACTGACCAGCAAAGAGCCAACAGTGGATAAACTTGACCACCTTCAAGGTTCTCTGTGAACTGGCCCCAGCCCACGGGTCTGGCCTCACGTCCTGTGACATCCCCCAGACCAAGTATCTACACTCCATGCACAAGAACCACATATATACTCGAACATGGCTGCACCTCACATGCCCATGGCTCCTTGAACACTGTTCCCCTACCTGGAGTGCCCCTTACCACACTAGGCATTCAGAAACTCCTGTCTCACCGTCATCTCTTAGCTCAGAGGGCCCTGTCCCCTGAGATCATCCCAATGCCCCAGAGCAGACAGGACCTTCCTTCTCCAAGACTTGCCCAGCCTTTTGTGCAGCCCCAGCCCTACAGTGATGGGGAGGGTCCCCATCTCATACTTGGAGCAACCCAATGGCAGACCTTTTAGCTCTAGATCCCCAGCACCTAGCATGGTGGGCACTGGGTAGCACTCAAAGTGTATTTTATGAAGAAAGGAAGAAAAGAAGGAGAGGAAGAGGAGGAGGGAGGAAGGGAGGCCAGGGCTGCTGGCGGGTGGCCTTTACTTGGCCCCATCGGTCCCTTATCCAAGCTCCAGAGGGCAGCTATAAGATCACCCTTCCAGCCACGGTGCCCCAGGTCCCTGTGGACACAGTGGTACCTGAGAGTAAGAGACTGCCTGGCCTAAGACCTCACAGCCCTGGGGGTGGCCCTCGCTGCTCCCTCGGTACTCCTGGCAGCACCAGGCAGCGCTCACTCAGAAACAGCCAAGAAGCCAGGTGGCCAGGTGTGTCCGGAACACTGAGAAACCAGAGCCTTATCTGACCATCTTCCCTGGAGGCAGCAGGGGAGCGTCCACCAGCCCCCAGCCGCCCACTGCAGGTCTACAAGGAGGAGACTGCAAGGAGGAGATGCCGGAAGCCGTGTGCCTGGCTGTCTCCCAGCCAGTCCCGGATCCAGGCAGCAGGGGGATGAGCCCCTCCAACTCGTTTGCATAAACCGTTTATAGCAGCACATTCAAACCCACGCCTTCCAAGAAGAAAAGAGCCCACTGCCTTTGCCTCTGGCTTCCTGGTCTGTCGTTTTTTCCTTCTCTTTCGTTCTTTATTTTAACGGCAGGAAGCTGTGCTCGGGAGAAATCACTACCCTGTTCGTGGCAGCACAGAAGCTACCCTTTCCCTCCAAAATGAAGGGGGAGGATGAGCAACCATCCTTCAGGTGTCAGCGACTTAGAGTTCGCAAAGTCTAGGGACATCTGTGAGTTCATTCAATCTTCCCAGGAACGGCAGGAGGTGGCTACTGCCAGCCCCCACCTCACAAATGAGGAAACAGGCTCAGAGGTTGTGCCTTGTGCCGGCCACACAAAACTGGAGAGTGACTATAAGGAACATGGTGGCTGCCTCCCCAGCATCCATTCTACTCCAAGGTGAGAGTTCTCCACCCTGGCTGCACATTAGCATCACCTAAGGACGTTACCAAATTACCGATGCTTAGTTCCCATTCCAGACCAATTAGCACAGAAACTCTGAAGACAGGGCCCAGGCATGGATGTTTCTAAAAGCATGGTTTCTAAAACCAGGTGGTTTCTAATGTGCAGCCAGGGTTGTAATCCACTGGTATAAACTGATCACAAGAGTTTCATTCCCTTTGCCAGTGATCGGATCAAGAACGGCCATGTGACCCACTTTTGGCCGGTGAAGTTTAGTGGAAAACCAGCCAGACCCCTCTGAGAAAGAGGCACGAGAGAGTGTTCTTCTTCCTCTAGGTACTGTTGTCTCCGGTTGTGATTCCTGGCACTGTCATGGGAATGTCACTACTAGTCCAGAAGGAAGCCAACCCATGGATGGCAGAGCACAGAGATGGCAAGTACCTCCCCCCTTGACTACATCCTTGCCCACCAACCCTGAAATCTACCCACCCCTGGACTGCCTGTGATCTGGGATAGTATGGCTCCTCACTGTTTAAGCCAACCCAGGTCAGCACTGTTACTTGCAATGACAGCCCTAAGAGAGAGCACTCGCCTTCCTCATCCTCCACCCCAGTCAACCCCCTTAGGTGTTCCAGCACAGGAAGCACACTTGACTGAGGGCCCCAGCTCTGGAACTCTGAAATCCATCCCAGTGTTTGCTCCAAGACCAGGCTTCCCACGGCTGCTCCCAGCCAATGACTGAGTGGGGCAGGGATATAAGCCCTCTGATCAGCGACCATGACTTGGCCTTGAGGACTCCCCAAGGGTCTTGCAAAACTTTCCTTAGAAATGCATTGCGGTCTACCAGCAATAGCACTGCTAGGAATTTACCCAAGGGATACAGGAGTGCTGATGCATAGGGGCACTTGTACCCCAATGTTTATAGCAGCACTCTCAACAATAGCCAAATAATGGAAAGAGCCTAAATGTCCATCAACTGATGAATGGATAAAGAAATTGTGGTTTATATACACAATGGAGTACTACAGGGCAATGAGAAAGAATGAAGTATGGCCCTTCGTAGCAACGTGGATGGAACTGGAGAGTGTGATGCTAAGTGAAATAAGCCATACAGAGAAAGACAGATACCATATGGTTTCACTCTTATGTGGATCCTGAGAAACTTAACAGAAACCCATGGGGGAGGGGAAGAAAAAAAAAAAAAAGAGGTTAGAGTGGAAGAGAGCCAAAGCATAAGAGACTCTTAAAAACTGAGAACAAACTGAGGGTTGATGGGGGGTGGGAGGGAGGGGAGGGTGGGTGATGGGTATTGAGGAGGGCACCTTTTGGGATGAGCACTGGGTGTTGTATGGAAACCAATTTGACGATAAACTTCATATATTGAAAAAAAAAAAAAAGAAATGCATTGCGGTCTAAAATATTTCCATCAAGCTTTCTTCCTTATCTTTCTTCTTACTCAGGGACACTTGCACTGAGGTCTGCTGACCCACCCAGATTCTCCCCACTTCTTCCCTATTTTTCCTCACACAGGTATTTCCTGAGATAATTTTTAAAATAAGTTTGCATGTTTAATCCTCTCCTGATGTCTGCTTAACTGTTTAATACATGACCCACCTAAAACTTGACCTTCACCACTTTCTGGCTGGATCACCATGAAGGCCTCCTAAATGGCCTGTCCACCTTTGAGTTCCCTCCACCCCATCCCAACCCTTCCTACACAAACCATGCTACTTCCCTACTCAAGAACCTTCACTTATTTCTTACGCCATCAAATTTAATTTCCCCAGCCTTTCTTTACAGGCATTGCTGACTCTGACCTGCCCCACAAGCCAACCCTGGCTTAAGACTGAAATGCATCCCTGTTGCTTCATGTACATCCCTGTAGAGCTTCCCCATAAGGGACAATGCTGGCTATCTGCAGGGCAGAAATGACTGGCATGGTCCATGCCCAATGAACACTGAAACTACCCTAAATCTGATCGCTAACTCTACCCATTTCCACAGATGCTCCCCAGTGACAAAGCTTCCCTCAGTGGAATATTTACCAAGAGAAATACAGTTTCCATAGAAACAACCCTCCAGCAGCGAGAAGTGAATCCTCTCAAAGACTGTTACAATAACAAAAATTATTCACACAGTATGAAAAGGAGGGTAATAAAGGTGAAGATAGTTGTAATGGTGGAGGAAACAGTAGTGACAAAAGTAAGCACGAAAAGTAGAAACGCATAAACAAAAACTTTTCTAACAGTATGATCTCAATGACATAAATATGTATGCAGTAGAAATGACTTCCCCCTGACCCGCTGCCTTATTAACCAAATTCCTTTAAGAACTGCATTTGATAGCTAGTTACAAAAACCAGAAATGACATGGATTTGTTAAACACTTAAGGTGTCTTCTCTCACATAGAACAAGTCTGTAAGTACATAGTCCAAGCCCAGTGTATCAGTTCTGTAGTCATCAGGGACCCAGGCTTCTTTTATCTTTCTACCTCCCATTCCACATGCCACTTGAAGTTTGCTTCATGATTCAGGATAGCTGCTGAAGCTCCAGCCACCTTGTCCACATTCCAAGCAGGAAGAAGGAGGTTCGTAGAAAACTAAAATCAAAGGACCTACACCAGCTATCTGCCCTGTTTAAAGGAACCTTATTCAAAGTCTACCCAACAATTCAGATTTATACTTACTGACCGGAATGTAGTCACATGGCTACCCCATGCTTCAAGGGAAGCTGGGATATGTAGTCTTTTCATTGGACACATCGCCATCGCAAATAAAAACAGGGTCCTCAGCCCTAATGATGAGCTCCATTCCCTCTGGCAAACATTATGAGTGATGCCCACAGCACACAGAGTCTTCAAAACTGGTGGCGGTCTTTCCTGGTGTCCCTGGATGCCCTTCTGCTCCCTCCAATTGAACTGTATGCTCAATAAGAGAAGTTGTGTTGTCCCTGAGTTTGTTTACGACAGGTCGGTATGCCAGGAAACTATGTAATTTATTTAAATATTACACAAAAAGTATCAAAAGTCTCTTTTAAGAGAATGAAAAGACAAGTCACAGACCAGGCGAAAAGGACCGCAAAGTGCATATCTAATAGAGAACACAAAATACATAAAGAAGTCTCAAAACACTAAAATAAGAAAACAAACAACCCAATAAGAAATAATGGGCCAATGAGAAAGGAGGGAATCCTGCTGTGTTTATGCTAAGTTGGATGAACCTTGAACGCATTATGCTAACGGAAATAAGACAGAAAAAAAAAATATATATATATATAGTACTGTGTATTATATGTGGAATCTAAAATAGTTAACTCAAAGAAACAGAGAGTAGTGATTACCAGGGGGTGGGGGAAATGGGGAGATATTGGTCAAAGAGTACAAACTTCCACATATAAGATTAACAAGTTTGGGGATCTAGTGTATAACATGGTGCTTACAGCGAAAACTACTGTATTATATACCTGAATGTTGCCAAGAGAATAAATCTTAAGTGTTCTCACCACAAAAACAGAAATGGTAACTATGTGATGGGGTGGAGGTGCGAGCTTAAGCCAGGGTGATGATCATTTTACAGATTATAAATGTATCAAATCAACACACTGTACACCTTAACCTTACACAATGTTACATGTCAATTATATTTCAATAAAGCTGGGAACAAATTTCAGCAGGCACTTCACCCAAGTAGATATACAGAGGGAGAATAAGCACATGAAAAAAGAAATGTTCAGAATCGTTCATCATATAGGGGCATGCCAATTAAAACCTTGATGAGATACCACTACACATCTATTCGAATGGCCAAAATTAAAATGAATGACCATACCAAGTGCTGGTGAGAATGTGGAGAAATGGGAACCTTCATACTCTGCTGGTGAAAAATATAAATGGTACAACTATTTGTTTTGTCAGACTCTTTTATGTTAAACACATACCTACCATGTGACCCAGCCATTCCACTTCTAGATATTTAGAGAAAAGAAAATATTATATACAAATGTTCTTAACAACGGTATTTGTAATAACATAAAATTGAAAACAACCCAAATGTCCATCAGCAGGTGAACAGATAAACAAATTGTACATCCATACCATGGAATATCACTGAGGAAAAAAAAAAAAGTGTTAATACATACCACAATGCGAATGAATCTCAAAATAAGTGAGTAGAAGAAGCCAGAGGACAAGAGTATACAGGCTGTAGGATTCCATTCATACAGAACTCTTTAAAAAGGCAAACTAAGCTACAGAAACAGAGAGCAGATGAGTGGTTACTTCAGTACAGGGAGGGGGCAGGAAGGAACAGGAGACAGGGTTTACAAAAGGCACAAGGGAGGTTTTGAGGGTGATGGAAGCATTCATTAACAGGATGGTGCTGATGGTTTCGGATATATATGTCAGTCAAAAAACATCAAAATTGTACCTTATAAACATGTACAGTATGCTGCATGTCAATTATACTTCAATAAAGCTATTTTTAAAAACCATTAAATATGAGTGTGAGAGGAGGGGATGAGGAAAGAAAATTATAGGTCTTTTGGTAAAAACCAAGTTGAGTCAATTCCTCAAAAAATTAAAAACAGAATTACCATTTCATCCAACAGTCCCATTTCTGGGTACATACCCAGAAGAATTGAAAGCAAAGTCTGAAAGAGATATTTGTGCACCTACGTTCACAGCTGCATTATTTACAAGAGCTGAAAGATACAACGTTAAGTGCCCATCCACAGATGAATGGATAAACAAAATGTGATATATAGATACACACAAAATGGAATATTATTCAGCCTTAAATAAGGAAATTCTGTTTCGTGCTACAACATGGATGAGCCTTGAGGACATTGTGCTAAGTGAAATAAGCCAGTCATGAAAGGACAAATACTGTGTGAATCCCCTTATACGAGGTACCTAGAGCAGTCAAATTCATAAGGACAGGAAACAGAATGGTGGTGCCAGTGGCTGGAGGCAGGGGGAATGAGGAGGTATTGTTTAATGAGTACAGAGTTTCAGTTTGGAAAAATGAAAAAAGTTCTGGAGATGGACCGTGGTGATGGTTGCAAAACAATGTGAATGTACTCAATGCCAATATACTCTACACCTAAAAATGGCTAACAAAACAAAAACAAAGTAAACTGAATGCTTTTGAAAGGGTGCATTAAAAGCTAGTCCCCCCAAAAATGCTGTCAAATCACACGCAGGCAAGACAACTGCATAATACTCTCTAATAAGGAAATTAAGAAAACAATCCCACTTACAATGACATCAAAAAGAACAAAACACTTCAGGATTTAAACAAGGAGGTGAGGGGCGCCTGGGTGGCGCAGTCGGTTAAGCGTCCGACTTCAGCCAGGTCACGATCTCGCGGTCCGGGAGTTCGAGCCCCACGTCGGGCTCTGGGCTGACGGCTCAGAGCCTGGAGCCTGTTTCCGATTCTGTGTCTCCCTCTCTCTCTGCCCCTCCCCCGTTCATGCTCTGTCTCTCTCTGTCCCAAAAATAAATAAACGTTGAAAAAAAAAATTAAAAAAAAATAAACAAGGAGGTGAAAGATCAGTACAGTGAAAACTATAAAACATTGATGAGAGGAACTGAAGACACAAATAAATGGAAAGATCTCTCATGTTCATGGATTGGAAGAATTAATACTGTTAAGATGTCCATACTACCCAAAGTAATCTACAGATTCAGTGCAATCTGGTGCTGGGATAAAAACAGACATAGAGACCAATGGAACAGAAAATAAAGCCCACAAATAAATCTAAGCATTGATGGTCAACTGATCTTTGACAAGGATGCCAAGAACACACAATGGGAAAAAGAGAGCCTCTTCTTAAGTGGTATTGAGAAAACCGGATGTCTACATGCAGAATTAGGAAGTTGGACCACTGTATCACACCAGATACAAAAATCAACTCAAAATGGGTTAAAGACTTAAACAAAAAACTTGAAACTATAAACGTGCTGGAAGAAAACATAAGGGAAAAGATTGACATCGGTCTTGACAATGATTTCTTGGATACGATCCCAGAAGCACAGGCAACAAAAACAAAAATAGACAAGGGGGATTGCATCAAACTAAAAAGCTGCTGCCCAGCCAAGGAAGCAATCAACAGAGTGAAGAGACAACCTACAGAATGGGAGGAAATATTTGCGAACTATTCATCTGATAAGGGGTTTATATCCAAAATATATAAGAAACTCAAACAACTCAATAGCAAAAAAACCAACCAAACAAAACAACTGGATTAAAAAAAAAAAAATGAGCAATGGACCTGAATCATCATCACTTTTCCAAAGAAGACATCTAAATGACCAACAAGAATATGAAAAAGTGTTCAACATCACTCATCATCAGGGAAATGCAAATCAAAACCAAAATGAGATATCACCTCACCCCCATCAGATGGCTAGTGTCACAAAGACAAGAGATAACAAGTGCTAGCCAGAATGTGGGAAAAAAGGGAACACTTGAACAATGCTGGTGGGAATGTATATCCGTTATTTTTCAAGTATGGACGTTTCTCAAAAAATTAAAAATAGAACTACCACATGATCCAGCAATCCCACTTCTGAGTATATATCCAAAGGAAATAAAATCACTATCCCAAAGAGATATCTGCTCTCCCATATTCACTGTAGCACTATTCACAAAAGCCAAGATATGGAAACAACCTGAGCGTCCATCTACAGATGAATGGATCAAGAAAATGTGGTATATACCCAAATGAAATATTATTCAGCCTTAAAAAGGAAGAAAATTCTGCCATTTCGGACAACGTGGATGAACCTGGAGGACATTATGCTCACTATAACAGACCAGACAAAGACAAATCTTATATATGTGTGCATATATATATACATATATATATAATCAAATTTACATATATATAACTAAATTTACATAAATTTATATATATACATATAAATTTGTCTTTCTCTATGTGGAGATATATATATACATACACACACACACATACGCTAAATAAGTCAAATTCATAAAAGCAGAAAGTAGAGTGGTAGTTGCCAGGGGCTAAGGGGTGGGGGAAATGGAGAGATGTTAGCCAAAGGGTATATTACTCAATAATTTAAGTAACAAACTGGTTTTTTAAATTTAATGCTTATTTATTTTTGAGAGAGAGAGAGAGACAGAACAGGAGTGGGGAGACACAGAATATAAAGCAGGCTCCAGGCTCTGAGCTGTCAGCATGGAGCCTAATCCAGGGCTCAAACTCACAGATGTTAGATCATGACCTCACGGGTTAAGTCTGACTGGTTAAGTCAGACATTTAACTGACTGAGCCACCCAGGCACCCCAGTAACAAACTGTTTTTAAAGCATCTGTTGCTGGTGGTAGTTGTAGATTTTAACATGGTGATCAAGGGGCATCTAGCTGGCTTAGTGGGTACAGTGTGCGACTCTTGACCTCAGGGTTGTGAGTTTGAGCCCCAGATTAGGTGTAGAGATTACTTAAAAATAAAATCTTTAAAAGTAAATGAATGAATGAATGACCAAAATGATGAGAAGAATGCAGTGTAATGTCTAGACAGGAGGTCCAAAACCACACACATGCTCAAGGAGAGGTGAAGGTCTCTAGATGAGGACCTGTAAAGACAGAGTTCTCTGATCTCAGTAGAGGGGATCAAGACCTACCCAGCCTCCAGAGGCATGAGAGTTGGAGCCCTGGCACTGACTCCCAGGGGCTCCCAGTAAGGGCAGTGCATTCAGGATTTATTTGAATTTCACCCACGGTCGTTTGTGCACTTTTGGATACCTAGCCCTATCCTGGGCACTGAGGGGAAAAATTAAGAGAGGGAAAAGGAATTTAACTTTGATTCAGCACCAGACACAACCACTGGTTATTATATACCAAGTATCTCATTCATTACTCAATACAGCTTGACAAACCCTCTTTTGGGAGGGGACAGGGAGATAAAAGTTCATTCCTAAAAAAAGTTTTAGGAATACAACCATACCAATTAGTATGGTTTTTAGAAATAAAACCATACCAATTAGTATGGAGTAAAAATAAAAGCAGCTCAGGACCATGCTTGGCTGGCTCAGTCAGTTAAGCATCTGACTCTTGATCAGGGTCATGAGTTCAAGCCCTGAGTGGGATTCCACGCTGGGTGTGAAGCCTACTTAAAAAAATACAATAAAATATCCCATTCTCCCACACGACTCTATCCCCAGCTTATTTGCCAGAGATAGTCACTGGTAACAGCTGGGTGGGCATCCATTCAATCTTGGTCTGTGTCTGTACAAAGTAAATATGGATGAGTGACAAATAGGTGCCCAGATAGATACCAACATATCAAACCACAGATGTTCTTCCAAACAGCTGCATTGCTCACTCCTTCATCTCCTTCTGGTCATTCTCAAAAGCCATCGGGCTTTTTCTGGACGATTTATTTTAAAAATGTAGACATCCCCGCAGCTCTTCCTGCCCATGGGTCCTGTCCCCGTGCTTTAATCAAATCACCTTTTTTGCACCAAAAAAAAAAAAAAAAAAAAGTAGACATCCCCAGACTCCCCACCCATAATCCTTGCCACACCCCATGATTTATTTCTCTCCATAGCACTTATCACCATCTGACATCCCATATGTCATCTTTTTTTTTTTAGCCTGTCTCTCCTCTTAAGAATGTAACTCCATGAGATAGAGAATTTGTTCACTGCTATACCCTATACGCCAACAACAGTGCTTAGCACATAGTAGGCACTGAATAAATAGTTGGAAGGAAGTAAAGAAGGATGCAAGGAAAGGAAGAGAAAGGAAAAATCTAATACTCTAAACACATATAGGATCATACTTGCACACTAGGCATACCACGTAATTTGCTTTTTTCTCTAAACAATGTGATGGACATTTTTAGCAACAGTACCTCATAATATTAAAAGTTGCAAAGTCATCCTGTGTATAGAGGTGCCATCATGGACTTAACCCACTCCCTCCTTCTTGAAAGACTGCATGGACAGTAAGTGGGGAAAGGACCACAATGAGATGCCTCCCCAGTGCACTTGGCTTTCCTTGTCTGTCAGTCCAAGAAATCAACTGGTCATGAGTCAGAGCATGCAAAGTTACCCTCAAGAGGCAAAACAGCCCCAGTAAAAGAGACTTGACTGGAGGTATTAACAAACCTTAAGATGCATTAATTGGATGCCAAGGTATTACGGAAAAGGGGGTGTCCCTGAGGCAAACTGTGGTGGGACCCATAGGGAAATGATGCCCTAGGCTGGCCCACGTGTTGGGTCCACCTGTTGATGAAGTGGTCTGGACAGAGTTCAGAGCCCAAGCATATTAAATCCTCAGATTGTGGGGGCGCCTGGGTGGCTCAGTCGGTTAAGCGTCCGACTTCGGCTCAGGTCATGATCTCACAGTCCGTGAGTTTGAGCCCCACATCGGGCTCTGTGCTGACCGCTCAGAGCCTGGAGCCCGCTTCAGATTCTGTGTCTCCCTCTCTCTCTGACCTTCCTCCGTTCATGCTCTGTCTCTCTCTGTCTCAAAAATAAATAAAACATTAAAAAAAATTTTAAAAAAAATCCTCAGACTGTCGTCTCAGCTCCCCTCCCCACCGCCCCCCAGCCAGATGCCAGGTTCACCCAGCACACAAGTAGCTTCCTGCAGGGGGAGAAAATGGCAAGCAGTTGACACATTATCCAGTCCATCTGACAGTAAATTTCTCACTGAGAAGTAATAAATTGACTTCTGATTTGATTCTTGAGTTTTTGCAGACTTAATTAGATGAGCCAGTAGCTCCCGGTCCTATCAACTCAGACAAGACACCTTGGAGATGGAATTTGGGGCCAGCTCAGCCAAGGACCACACATTAAGCAGGGGAGTGCTCCTGTATGAGCAGCAGCCTGCCCTGTCCCATTGCTCACTATCTTCAAACTTCTGGTTATGAACAAGAAGTGCCTACTATTTACTGACGTTTTACTACGGACCAGGACCCGAGCCACCCAAATTAATCCACACAATGACCCTGTGAAGTGGGAACTAGTATGCCTGCTTACCAATAAAGAAATCAAGGTTTGGAAGATGAAGGGGCTTGCTCAAGACCAAGACCCAAGTGCCAAGATTTGAGCCCAGACCTGACTCACTCTCAGGCAAGTGTTTCACAATGGATGGTCCACAGATCCCTCATATCGGTATCACCTGAGCTTCTTGTTTAAAAAAGCAGATCCCAGAAGCCCGCCCCCAGACTGACTAAGCCAGATTATCTGGAGGTAGGCCCCGGGAACCTGCATTTATACAATCTACAGGCAATCCATAGGGTCAGTAAGGTCTGAAAACCACTTTGCTATGCCATATTGAACCTCTAAACTCTACCCTCATGACCTCCATCAGCTTCTCTGGCCTGCTGCCTTTTCTTGGTTCTCCCTTACTCCTCATCCAACTCCTTCACAGTTTTGTTCTGTCCACCCTGGGATCCTTCATTCGCCTTCAAGGCTTAAGTGGCACCTACTGCTGACAACAGGTTGCAGCCATGACCTCCCCCATGCACTTTGAGCTCACACATGGAGCTGCTGACCCACCAGTCTCCCCGAGAATGCCTCAGTGCTCCTCTGGCATCCCAAAACTCAATCCAGCAGCTTCCCTGCCCCATCCAATCCTCCTCTCCTGCCTAGGGTCCTGATGGACTCACCATCCTCCCAGCCACCTGAAAACCCAGGCACCATCTTGGATTCCTCCCTCTCCGTTAGCAGCCCCATCATTTGTTTATCAGTGCCACCAAGCACACCTGCTAAATGTGTCTCCAAATGTGTCCCTTCCTCTCTTTCACCAAACCTACAGTGCAGGCCTACGCATCCTTCCCCCAGCCAGCTACACTCCTATTGTAACTAGTCTCCCTGCTCCCACCTTGTCCCTTTTAAATCCATCCTCCACAGGGCAGCTGGACTGATCTACCTAAAAAGCACATTTAAAACCTTCAGTGGCTCCCACTGCCCAGAGATTCACTGGGCCCATGGGGACATTGTTCCTTACATCATCTCCATTCACTTCAATGCTCAATTTAATGTTTTGCTAGGGTGTGGTTTGCTCTTGGCAATGAGATGATCTTTTGTAAAACTGAGTGCCTTACCAACCGTCTAGACACGGACGTTTAAGGTACCTTTGTAAACAGCCTTAGATGCTAGTACGTTAGTGCTAAAAGAGCAGTGAATGGAATGTTCATAGTAAGCAATGTAGCGTCTCCTGCCCTGATTTTCCCAGCACCAGGGCCTTCTTGGATTGCTCAGGCCTGTGCTTTCTAACATCTTTCTTTCCTTTTTCAGTCCCAGGAATTCCTACACTGGTCACCAGTTACAGCTTCCTACGTCCCAGCTGTGTGATCTTTGTGAAAAGAGTAAGTGAATAAATGAGAAGTTCTTTTTAAAGGATGTTAAATGGGGAACTCCCTCTAGAAAGAATATCTAAACAAGTGCTTGCAGTTTTTCCACTAGGGGCCCGGGACAGAGCAAAGAAAGCAAAGCCACAGGGAACCCCAAGGCCGGTCTTCGTAAGCTGTGCAGCTCAAAGTCAGCGGCCACCAAGCCTGCAGGCTTCCTGCCCCACTCCCCACTCTACTTACTGGGCTTGGGGTGTAGACGTTTTGGGTATATGAGTTCATATCATCCTTGCAAAGACCCTCACTGCTCCCTGTAGAGCCCCAGGTTTTGAAGCCTGTGTGCTTAATTGGCAGCCCAGCTAATAAAGCATCAGAGTCAAGATTGAAATCCAAGGTCTGCCCCTAAAACTCATGCTCTTGCAGAGTTCTCTTGCAGAGAACTCATGAAAGGTCCACACCCCTCTTTACAAGGAAGGGAAACCTGGGCCAGAGAGGACCTGCTAGGTGAGCTGGTTCACACAGCCCATCACAGGTATGAAAAACTCCCTGACCTTGGTTCATCCAAGGCACACCCTGGGGCATGCACAAAAAAGGCTGAGCCTCTCGGACAAGCGGGGAAGGAGAAGGTCAAAGAAGGCATCTGAGAGTCACAGCAATAGCAGCAGAGTCAGGACCAGAACCAGTTCTCCTGGACCCTCAACCACCTCTCCCTTCCCTCTCATCACCCTCTGCCTTCTGGCCCTTCCTCCTCTCTCATGCCCCACCCCCCAGCTTACTGCCCCAGGCCTCTGTGTTTAGCTGCTAAGCCAGAAGCCTTGGAAGATCCCCAGACTGAAAGGCCACTTCCAGCCAGATTCATCAGCCCTCCCACCCACCCCTCAGCCCCACCCGCACAGCTCCCAAGCCAGAGGCGTCCTGGCACAGCACAGAGATCTGAGAGCCAGAGAGCCAGAACCCCTGCCTTCTAGACCTCCATCTGCTCCAACATGCCCTGGGACTCTGGGCAGGTCCCTTCTCCTCTCTGATCCTCAGTTTCTCCCCTGGAAAAGGGCAGTCCTGGACAACATGATCCCAAGCCCTCTCTATCCCTGAGGTATTAGGGGTGACTGACGTCCTAGGGCCAGCCTCTATGTCACAGACACCTTGGTGACCTTCAGAGAGGTCTTGCAGGCCACACCCTGAGGAGGGGGGCCCAGCAGGGCTTCCCTGAAGCCCCCACTGCCTCCCAGTGGAAAACAATGAATTTCATTCCAAATAAGGGAACTTACAGCAAAGTCCCCGCCATGCCCCAGTTCCGGCTGGTTTATGTTAGCTGCACAAGACTAAACAGACCTTCACATTCTCAGTATTAAGCACTAAAAATGAAAAAAACGACTATTTGTCTCTGGAGCACGGGGCGAGGGAGAGGTCAATGCTCCCTTGAGGCCCCTCGAGCAGACCTGGGGGGTACTGCTGGACTCAAGGAGGTGGGGGTGTTTGGGAAGGGCCACTGGGGAGGGAGAAGGTTTCAGCAGGCAGCAGTGTGGGATGGGGACAGGGTAACGGTGCCAAGGGGCGTGGGGCCTGCGGGGAGAGGGGGCAAGCAGTGCTTCGGGTCTGCAGAGGTGAGACTGTGAAGGGGAACCAGGCAATGACAACATGGAGACAGGGAGAAAGAAAAACGCAGGAAGGACGGACAACGCAAGAAGACCCTAGAAGACTCCTTACCCCAACCGACCTGCCTGTCACAACCAGGAGGCTGGGAGGGAGGGAAAAGGGGAGGAAAGGGACCCCACTACTTCCTGAACAATACAGCACCTTGTTCCCCCAGCTATCACCTGCCTCCTGCAGTGTGGGCACCACAAACCCAAGATAAGAATTTAATTATTTACAAAACAGAGAAGCCTGAAGCAGGACAGCCTTCCTGTTTTCCCACATAGCACCCCACCCCAGCCTGCCTCCCAGCCTGCCCGAGGGCCCCACCTGCCCCCCCCCCCCATCACCTGGGCCTTCTCCTTTCACAAAGTGGTCCAACAACCCTGAGTGGCAGGCATCACCACTCCCATCCTAGAGGTGAATCAACTAGCACTCGGGGAGTGACATGACCTGCCCAGGGTCACTTGTCTGTGGATGGCAGAGCCAGGATCAGCGGCACCCACAGCTTGGGAACCCATCTGTAGCAAGACAGTCAGGGCCCCCACCCCCTCAGGCCACAATGTCAGTGGCCAGCTTTGCCTTATTGCCATTCACGGGCAGCTCTGTCTTCTCTATCTGCTCCCTGCCCACCCCCGAGAGAAGGCCCATCTATTATCTATCCAAACTTCCCCATCATTCTTCAAAACAAATCGCTCCTCCTGGAAGCCTTTCCTGACTCCCCTCGGCCTCGCTGACCACCCTCCTCTCCTCTGACCTTTCTCGGCCCCAGTAATCAGCACCACAAGTGTTTTAAGGATGGGGGCACGTCTGTCCCCAAAGGCTGGCACAAGGCCTGGCACCTGCAAGGCACCCAGAGAATATCTGTGCTATGGGGGAATGAATAAATGAGCCAACAGCTCCATATTACTCTTACCTTTTCCCGTCTTGGCCCCTGAGCCTGGTGTTCAAGAAAGGTCATTTCAACAAAGAAAAGAGAATGGATTGTTGCGGCCCGGAGGGCCCGGAAAGAAGTCTGACTTCCCCAGAATCAGCCCACTCTTGCATTCATTTCAAAATATTTGTTGAGGCCCAGCGGCAGCAACACAATGGTGAGCACACAGGGGGTGAGAGACACTGACAGGCAAACAGGTCCTGACACCTAGTGTGATCAGTGCTCACAGAGGAGCACAGGGCTGCAGTGAAAGAGAACAGCAGCCATCTAACCCAGCCGGGGTGGTCAGGGAAGGCTTCCTGGTGGAAGTGAGATCGAAGCTGGGGCCTGAAGGTCGAGTCTAATGATGGTAACAATAACTAGTATCTATTATGCATTTATTACGAGTCAAGCATTATCTCCAATAAGGAATATGGAGAAGTTAAGCCTCTGGCTCCAGGTGGCACAGGCAGCAAAGACAAAATCTGACTCCAGAGACCATTCCTCAACCACAGGGCCTCTACTCTGCCTGCCTTTCCTCCTCCCTCCTCACACCCTAGATTCCCTCAGATGCCCTTGGGGAACTCTAGAGGCCTGCTGGACCACACCAGAGTCCAATGTCTGGGTTGGGTTTCCTTTGCCCAGTGGGATCCCCAGGCCTCTCAGCCTGCCATGTACCTTGGCCAGGACCACACAGAAGGGGCTGGATGGCGGGGGGTAGTCCCCGCAGACCTAGACAGAGCACTCCCTACATTCGTGGGACAGACCTGGTGGTGGAGAAAACTCCCCCATCTTCTGAGGTGCCATAGGGAAGGGGCTCTGTCCTAAAGGGGAAGTTCTTCTGGAACACTGGAGAAATTTCCCGAGCTGGAAACTCCCTACACAGCCTCACCTGACAGCACGGCATCACTCACTGCTGTCTCACATTTGGGTAGAACAGAGGAGGACCTCTGAGACAAGAAGGTCCACCTGCAACAGAGGTGTATGGGGTCTAGGAAGCCACATGGCAGGGACCCCCCATTCAAGGCCCACAGGCCAGCTCTGCGACCCTGGACAAGCGGGTACAGGCATCAGTGAAGATACCCTGGTCCACCCAACTGGACCTCAAGCTGCTCCTCCAGGAAGTAGGGCCAAGACCACCTGCCTCAGCAATCTCTACATGTGGAACAAGATCCCGGAGGGAAGAGGCAGGAGAGCTTTACAAAGCTGAAAGCCCCAGACAAACGTAATAGGCTTTTCTCTTCCCAGCAACTTCGGCTGTGTGAGAGGGGGAGCCACACTGGAGTAATAAGAGAAAGAAATGATAGGGGAGTTAGGGCAGTGGCCCTATATAGAAGCAGATGTTTCTGAGCACACAACACTCTCCTTGCATCTCAGCTGCTCCCCAGAGCACGAGGGAGAGACTCAGGCCCCTTCACATCATGGTTTATGGTATGTCTGTACCTAACAACGGGGCTACGTGAGAACTGGCCCAGTAGGAAGGAAGCTGTTGGCCCAACTCAGCTGAGCTCCCTCCCTCCGGAGCCACACACCAAGCCCCAAGGACCCAGATTTAACATATCCCACTCAGTGTGTGTTCCCTCTCCCCAGGGGCCCCTCAGCACAAGTTAAGATCCGATTGTCACTAATTGGACCAAGCTGACAGTGCCCAGGGCAGCTTGAGTGCTGTCATCATGGATCTGACTCACCAGGCAATGGCCATCGGTACCTATGGAGCCCAACATTAGTGTCATTTTGGGAGGATCAAGCAAGCTTGGATGGTACTTTGTGAGTCAACACCACTGCCTGGCCATGCTTCCAGTGGAGACCTAAACCTTGCAAGTGATTTATCCTCGGCAGGGGCTGGGACCTGGGCCTCCTGAACATCAGCTCACGAGTCTATTGGCCCATTCCTCTGCTGCTGGTCCCAGAAAGTCTTCTCCAGAAGTGAAAAGGGGTTCTAGCTCTTCCTTTCCTCCCAGGGCACAAGACCTCCAGCCTGATAATCAAACCCCAAAGCCCAAGAAGGGAACCTTAACCCAATCATAGAATATGGAGCGCCACAGTGGATTCTGGGCCCCAAGACTCAAAGCTCAACTGCAGGCATGAATCTGGGACCCTGCAGTGAAAACTCCCCTCCAGGACTGGAACTCTCACCCCAGCATGGACATGAGACCTCACAACAGGCACCTCAATACCAAGCCAGAATCTTGCCTACAAAAATGGCACCTTCAACCCCCCAAAATAGAGCCTGTGCTCCAGGAACTGAAACTTTGCACTAGACAGTAAACTTCCTCTTTCAGAACAAGCCCTAAATCTTGGGAAACTCTCTTCTCAACAACTGATCCAGACTCTTCTGGTATTTTGTTTCTTTTAACACACCCTCAACTCAGGGACTTGCTGAGGAAACCCTAACTCCCTAAAACAGTTTCCTTCACATTTTGCAGTGAAGGAACTGGAGGAATCTCATGCAATCAGAGCCCCAATTTGTAGGAGGGCTGCACCCTGCCGCAGAATCGTCCATGTGAGCGGCATTCTGGCCACTCATAGCCTCACCCCACCACTTCCTCCATCATCTTGGTTCCACACCAGGGTCGGGGTGTCTGGCTGGTTTCCTCAGACCCAGAGGATCTGCCAGCCTGACCCACGAGATGGAAAACCCCCTCTGCACCTCTCAGGCCTGGCTAGGCTCTCTCTGCTCTGAAGAAAGGAGATTTCCTTTCTCATTATTGGTCCGGCCAGATTTTCTATTTCTTCATGATTTAGTCTTGGTAGGTTGTATGTTTCTAGGAATTTATCTGTTTCTTCTAGGTTATCCAACTTGTTGGCATATTATTGCTCATAGTAGTCTCTTATGATCCTTTGTACTTCTCTGGTATATATTTGAGTCTTCTCTCTTTTTTTCCTAGTCTAGCTAACAGTTCGTTAATTTTGTTCATCTTTTCAAAAAACCAACTTTTACTTTTGTTGATCTTTTCTATAATCATTCTAGTCTTTATTGCATTTATTTCTACTCTGATCTTCGTTATTTCCTTCCTCCTACTAACTCTGGGCTTAGTTTCTTCTTCTTTTTCTAGTTCCTTGGGGTGTAAAATTAGGCTATTTATTTGATATCTGTCTTTTTTCTTAACGTAAGCATTGATCAGCATAAACTTCCCTCTTAGAACGGCTTTTGCTACATCCTGCAATTTTGGTATGTTGTGTTTCCATTTTTGTCTCAAGATTTTTTTTTTTTTAATTTCCCTTTGGATTTCTTCTTTGACCCATTGGTTGTGCAGGACTATGTTGTTCAATCTACACATTTTGTAAACTTTCCAGTTTTCCTCCTGTCATTGACTTCTAGTTTCATAACACTGTGGTTGGAAAAGATACTTGAAATATTTAAATCTTCAATATGTTAAGACTCGTTTTGTGGCTAACATATGATCTACCCTGAAGAATGTTCTGTGTGTACTTGGGAAGAATGTGCATTTTGCTACTGTTTGATGGGATGTTCTGTATGTCTCTTAGGTCCATTTGGTCTAAAGTGTAGTTCAAGTCCAATATTTCCTTATTGATTTTCTGTATGGATGATCTATCTATTATTGAAAGGGAGAACTGACGTCCCCTATTATTATGGGATTGCTGTCTATTTATCCTTTCAGATCTGTTAATATTTGCTTTATCTACTTATGTGCTCTGATGTTAGGTTCATATATATTTACCATAGTTATTTTCTCTTGATAAATCAATTCCTTTATCATTTTATAATCACCTTATCTCTTATTAGTCTTTTTTTTAAGTTTATTTATATATCTTGAGAGAGAAAGAGCACTGGTGTGCGTGCAAGTGGGGGAGGGGCAGAGAGAGAGGGAGAGAGAAAATCCCTAGCAGGTTCTGTGCTGTCAGTGCAGAGCCCCATATGGGGCTGGATCCCATGAACTGTGAGACCATGACCTGAGCCAAAATCAAGAGTTGGACACTTAACTGACTGAGCCACCCAGGCACCCCACTTATTACAATTGTTTATTTAAAGTCTATTTTGTGTGATACTATCCCTGCTTTCTTTCATTTCCATTTGCCTGGAATATCTTTTTCCATCTCTTAACTTTCTGCTTAAGTGTATCCTTGAAGCTACAATGAGTCTCTTATACTTGGGTAGTTCATTGAGTCTTGTTTTTCTAACTATTCAGCCACTCTTTGTCTTCTGATTGGAGAATTTAGACTATTTATATTTAAAGTAATTATTGATAGACAAGGACTTACTATTGCCATTTTGTTCATTGTTTTCTGGGTATTTCATAGATCCTTTGCTCCTTTCTTCCTCTTTTACTGCCTTCCTTTCTGATTTGACAATTTTCTATAGTGGTATGTTTTCATCCCTTTCTCTTTATCTTTTGTGTATCTACTATTGGTTTTTGCTTTGTAGTTACCATGAGGTTTACATAAAACATCGTATCATAGTCTGTTTGAAGCTGATAGCTATTCAACTTTGTTCACATACAAAGGCTCCACACTTTTACCCCCCCCCTTTATGTTTTTGACATCACAGTTTACATATTTTCATATTATATATCCACTAGCAGACTACTGTAATTATAGCTTTTTGAAATTCTTTTTGTCTTTTAACTTTTATATTAGAGTTGTAAGTGATTTATATACCATCATCAGAATATTCAAGTATCCTGAATCTGACCACATATTTACATTTACCAGGGAGTTTTATATTTTGATATGCTTTTACGTTACTAGTTAGTGTCTTTTTTTTTCAGCTTGAAGAACTCCTTTAGCATTTCTTGTAAGGCAGGTTTAGTGGTTGTGAACTACGTCAGCTTTTTTTTTTTTCTGGGAATGTCTGTATCTCTCATTCGATTTTGAAAGATAGCTTTGCTGGGTAAAGTATTCTTAAATCTCCAAAGAAGTCCAAGACCAGATGGCTTCACTGGTGAATTCTACCAAACATTTACAAAAGAATTAATACCAATCCTTCTCAAGCTCTCTCCAAAAAAAATGAGGAGGAAGGAACTGTTCCAAACCCATATTATGAGGCTAGCATTACCCTAATACCAAGGCCAGACAAAAATTCTACAAGAAAAGAAAGCATAGACCAATATCCTGATGAACATGGATGTAAAAATCTTTAACAAAATATTAGCACACCAAACTCAACGGCACAGTAAAAAGGATCTTACACCATGATCAAGTGGGTTTATCCCTGGGATGTGAGAATAGTACAATATATGCAAATCAATAAACATGATATACCATATTAATAAAATAAATGATTTAAAAAATCATATGATCATCTCAATAGATGGATAAAAAGCATTTGACAACATCAGCATCTTTCCATGACAAACACTCAACAAATTAAGTATACATGGAATGTACCTCAACAAAATAAAGGCCACATACGACAGGTTCACAGCTAACATCATACTCAATGGTAAAAAGCTGAAAGCTTTTCCTCTAAGATCAGAAACAAGACAAGGGTGCCCACTCTTGCCACTTGTAGTCAAAAACAGTGCCAGAAGTCCCAGCCAGGGCACTTAAGCAAGAAAAAAGAAATGAAAGGGATCCAAATCAGAAAGGAAGAAGTAAAATTATCTCTATTTGCAGATGACAAGATCTTATACATTGAAAAATCTAAAGACTCCACCAAAAAACTGTCGGATTGATAAGTAAATTCAGTAATGTTGCAGGATACGGAATCAACATACAAAAGTCAGTTGTGTTTCTATACACTAACAATAAAGTACCCAAAAAGTACGGAAACAGCCCTATTTACAAAATATCAACAAGGATAAAATACTTAGGGATAAATTTAACCAAGGAGATGAAAGATCTCCTTACTGCAAACTATAAAACATTGATGAAAGAAATTGAAGAAGATACAAATAAGTGCAAAGATATCCCATATTCGTTAACTGAAACAATTAATATTGTTAAAATGTCCATGCTACTCAAAGCAATCTACAGATTCAATGTAATCCCTATCATAATTCCAATGGCATTTTTCATAAAAATGGAAAACATAATCTCGGAATTTGTATAGAACCACAAAAGACCCTGAATAGCTAAATCGTGAGGGAGAAGAACAAAGCTGGAGGCATCACACTTCCTGATTCCAAACTATATTACAAAGCTATAGTAATCAAAACAGTATGGTATTGGCATAAAGCCATATGCCAACAGAGCTCAACAGAATAAAATATTGCAGAAATAAACCTATGCACATATGGTCAACCAATTTTCAACAAAAATGCCAAGAATACACAATGGGGAAAAGATAGATGGTGTTGGGAAAACTGGCTATCCACAAACAAAAGAATTAAACTGGACCTTTATCTCACACCATATTAAAAAATCAACTCAAAATGGATTAAAGACTTAAATATAAGACCTGAAACTATAAAACCCCTGGAACAAAACAGGAAAAAAGCTTGACATTGGTATTGACAATTGACTGGTCTTGACTTGATTTTTTTGGATATGATCCCAAAAGCACAGGCAACAAAAGAAAAAATAAAAAAAGTGGAACTACATTAATCAAAAAAAGTTTCTGCACAGCAAAGGAAACAACAAAATAAAAAGGCAACCTAAAGAATGGGAGGAAATATTTGCAAACCATCTATCTTATAAGGGGTTAACATCCAAAATATATAAGGAACTCTTACAACTCAATAGCAAGAAAATAATAATAGTAACTCAATTTAAAAATGAAGATTCAGGGCATCTGGGTGGCTCAGTTGGTTGAGCATCTGACTTCGGCTCAGGTCATGATCTCACAGCTCATGAGTTCGAGCCCCATGTCGGGCTCTGTGCTGACAGCTCAGAGCCTAGAGCCTGCTTCGGATTCTGTGTCTCCCTCTCTCTCTGCCCCTTCCCCACTCAAATTCTGTCTTTGTCTCTCTCAAAAATAAGTAAACATTAAAAATTTTTTTTCTTTTAATGAAGAGTCATTTTTCCAAAGACACACAAATAGCCAACAGGTACATGAAAGGTGTTCAACATCATTAGTCATCAAGGAAATACAAATCAAAACCACAATGAGAGATCACCTCACACTTATCAGGATGTTTCTTATCAAAACGATAACAAATATTGATGAGGATGTAAAGAAAAGGGAACTTTTGTACACTGTTGGTGAGAATGTACATTGGTACAGCAGTTTTGGAAAACAATATGGAGGTTCCTCAAACAATTAAAAATAGAACTGCCTATGATTCTCACTTCTGGGAACGTATCCAAAGGAAATGAAATCTCTATCTTGAAGGGATATCTGCACTACCTGCTATTTTATTTCTCGGTCCATATTCTTCCGCATTGTTTTACTGTATGGCCATCCATCCAGTCCCTCCTGCTTTCCCCTCCCTTGACAGTTTAATAATTTAATAAGTATTGAGCCCCAGGGTGAGGGTCTGGGGCTTTGATCTCAACTCTGGGAAAACCAGAGAAGCCTTGGCCTGTCCCAGCTGATTTATGGCCACCTTTCACGGTTTGTGTGTGTATGCTGGGAGCAAAGAGCCACCTGAGAAAGCCTGGCTAGATCAGGACTGAAGGGCCCCGGCCCGGGGCCAGCAGAAGCCAGATGCATATCACACCACAGGTGCCAGGGCCCTGCCTCTGCCCACCCAGGAGCCACCTGTGACAGGCAGAGGGCGTATTAATTATTGATGGTGTCCCAGGTGGTAGAGATGGAGTTAAGAGCCCAGGGCCAGCCATGCCCCCTCACCTGTTTCTTCTCCTGGCTCTAAGACCTCAGGGATTGGGTGGGACACAGCACTCAAGGGAACACCCACCCCTGAATTCCCAAAAGGCCAGCCTCCCTGTGTATTCAAGCTCTTCCAAGCCAGGCCCCCACACCCCCAGAAGTCAGAAACCCCAGAGAGATGTCCACACAAGCAGCTCCTCTGTATCTCCCTCTCCACCTCTAAATCTTCAAGCTGACGTCAATCTATTTGCCTCACTGCTCACTGCCCCACTCTGGCAGAAGCCACACCTGTCTCCTCCCCTGGAGGTCTGCAGCAGTCTCCTGCCCTGCCCCTCGCTTGCCCCTTGCTTAGAATTTTCTAAGATGTCTAAGTGACTCTGTCACTCTTCCATTTAAAGCCCTTCAACAATCTCCCTACGTACAGCACATAGCATAGCTGGGTCAAGCATCCATCCCCCTCAGCTGTCCCTCTGGAGTTTAATTCTGTCAACTCTGGAGACCATCAGCACCCTGCAAGGTCAGAGCCTTGAGACCACAGTACCACCTGGTCCAATCCTGCTGTAGGACCTTGGGCAAGTCACTTCCCCTCTCTGGGACTGAGAACCCCAGACCCGGGCTGACAAAGAAGGTAGGACAAAACAATCTCTACAGTATATTTGGGTTCTGATGTTCAAAGTCAGGGGGCACTGGTCCTTCCACCAGCCCCACATACACACCTGACCACCTGCCAGTCCTCTCTCCTCAGGGAAAATGTGTTCAAAGGAGCATTTTCTGGGAAGAGCAGGGAAAGAAAAGGAACAGAAAGCAGACATGGAGGAGAAAAGGGCTCCTCCTGTCAATACGGACTGATGTCTGAATTAAATAAAGGTGAACCATGGGCACCTCAAGGACAGACACGATGCCAGTATTCACCTCTCAGTCTCCATACCCAGCACCATGTCCATTGCCAAGAGGGCACCAACACATGAAATCGAGGAGCTGGAGCACCCCTGAAGTTTTACTTACTCTGATCAAGGCAAAGCGCTTCCTCCCCTGTTCTCAGACGCACATGGATGGATACCTCCACTGGGACGCACACACTCTCTAGACTGGCCCGTCCTCTGGAGAAGATCAGCCTTTCCACAGATGTGGGGGAGAGGCCAGGGCAAGCCATGGGTGGTGGGGGCGGGGGGGGGTGTGGAGATGAAGGTGAAAGCCAGGAGCATGTGGAAGGGCCACCACCCTTATCACAAGACAGTACCTCCTCCTGGCAATGTTCTCCCTTTTTGTTGTCCCCTCCCCGGCCTTTGGAGCAGCAGGAATGGTGTTCTGGGGCAACAGAGGCAAAGAAGGCCACACAAATAAGCCAGCAGTCATACTTTCCTCTCCCTCTTCCTTCATCCCAGGAAAAACCCTCCTCCTCCTGCCCCAGCCCTGCACAGACCGCCTTTGTGACCACGGAAGAGAGGCAAGGCAGTGATCTCTTAATGATTTTCTGCTGAGAAAGTTCCTTGGCCCAGAGGGTTGGAATGACATCGGCCTGGGATCATCCCCTCTTCCATACTTAGCAGGAACCAACTCTAAACTCTGTCCTCAAGCACAGGCCTAGGCCTCTGTCCTAGGCCCCCTGCCAGGAACACCCTTCACTGCTGCTCTCCACACCCAGCTCAATGCTCTCAATCAGGGGCAGTAATAGGCTTTGGGGTGCTTTTAAAAATACGGGAGATCTTAACTTTAGAGAGCAGATGGTTACCAGAGGGGAGGCGGGTGGAGGAGTGGGTAGAATAGGTGAAGGGGATTAGGAGTACGCTTATCTTGATGAGCGCTGAGTAATTATAGAATTGTTGAATCACTATATTGTACACCTGAAACTAATATAACACTGCATGCATATTAACTACACTGTAATTAAAAGACAAGAAAAACATGGGAGAGTTTTTTTTTTTTTCCCCTTAGGTCACAATGACCTTGAAGGTGGCCAGTAGCATTGAACAGGCAGGGGTCAGGGATGTTAAATGAGTAGTTCCACACCCAACATTCCAGTAGTACCCTTCTAGGAACATAAAGCCAAGCCCTACTCATCTTCTGGCCACTTCCCTAGAGAAACCTTCCCAGACCTGCAGGACCAGGTCAAGTTCCCTGAGAATAGCTCCCCAGTCTTCTCTCTTTTACAGCCCTTATCCAAAAGTATCCAAAAGTATCGGATCTAACTGACCAGGTAACTAAAGAAATAGTTGACAGAGTAGTTAAAGTAATGCTCTGGCCTCAAGGAAGGGGAGCATAACTCCCACTCCTTAAGTGAGGGCTGCGCATGGAGAGTAGCTTCCAAAGAGTGCAATATGGAAAGGGGAGGAAAGTATAACTTTAACTTTACAATGAAGGAACCAGACAAGCACTATCTCAGCTGAGTGATCAAGGTCAACATCACCAGTGATAGGTCATGTGGCTTGCACGCACCCTTGATACGTGATGGAAACGGCACCTCACCTCTACGGTCTATCTCTCCAAAACCTATACAGCAATCTAATCGCGAGAACATCAGACAAATCCCAAGAGTGGGACAGTCTACAAGAAACTTAACCAGTAACCCTCAAAACTGTCAAGGTCATCAAAAACAAGAAAAGCATGGGAAACCGTCAAAACTGAGAGGAGCCGAAGAAAACATGACCACTAAATATATAACATGGTACCTAAAAATACAATGTGACATCCTGGACGGATCCGGGTACAGAAATAGAACACTGGGAAAACTTAAGGAAATCTGAATAAAGTAAAGGCATTAGTTAATAACAATGTATCAATATTGGCTCATTACTGGTCATGAATTTTCCATACTAAGGTTAAGATGTTAACTGCGGGGTATACCAGCCAGGGGGTATCTGGAAACTCCATCACTTTGCAATAATTCTGTAGATCTAAAGCTGTTCTAAATAAAACGGTTACAGGCAAACCTCATTTTATGGTGCTTCACTTCACCGTACTTTGCAGACAATGAATTGTGTTTTTGTTTTTGTTTTGTTTTTGTTTTTGTTTTTGTTTTTGTTTTTGTTTTAACAAATTGGAGATCTGTGGTAATCCTGCATCGGGCAAGGAGGGGTCTCGCATCTCTCATTTTAAATGAAAAACTAGAAGTGATTACGCTTAGTGAGGAAGGAGGGAGATCGGGGAAAGGTAGGCCTCTTGCTCCAAACAGTTAGCCAAGCTGTGAATGCAAAAGAAAAGGTCTTGAAGGACGTTAAAAGTGCTACTCCAGGGGCGCCTGGGTGGCACAGTCGGTTAAGCGTCCGACTTCAGCCAGGTCACAATCTCGCGGTCCGTGAGTTCGAGCCCCGCGTCAGGCTCTGGGCTGATGGCTCCGAGCCTGGAGCCTGTTTCCGATTCTGAGTCTCCCTCTCTCTCTGACCCTCTCCCGTTCATGCTCTGTCTCTCTCTGTCCCAAAAATAAATAAACGTTGAAAAAAAAAACTTTAAAAAAAAAAAGTGCTACTCCAGTGAACACATGAATGATAGGAAAGCAAAACAGCCTTATTGCTGAGACGGAGAAAGTTTTGGTGGTCTGAATAGAAAATCAAAACACCCCAGCGGTGTCTGGGTGGCTCAGTCAGTTAAGCGTCCGGCTTCCACTCAGGTCACGATCTCGCAGTTCGTGGGTTCGAGCCCCGTGCCGGGCTCTGTGCTGACAGCTCAGAGCCTGGAGCCTGCTTCGGATTCTGTGTCTCCCTCTCTCTCTGCCCTTCCCCTGCTCACATTCTGTCTCTCTCTCGCAAGAAAAAACATTTTTTAAAAAGACAGAAAATCAAAACAGCCACATTTTCTTAAGCCAAAGGCTCTTCCCGAGCAAGGCCTGAACTCTCTGCAAGTCTGTGAAGGCTGAGAGAGGTGAGGAAGCTGCAGGTGAATGATTAAAGCCAGCAGAGGTTGGTTCATGAGGTTTAGAGAAAAGAAGCCGTCCCCACAATATAAAAATGCAAGGTAAAGACGCAAGTGCTGATGTAGAAGCTGCAGCAAATTATCCAGAAGATCTAGCTAAGATAATTCATGAAGGTGGCTACACTTAACAGATTTTCAGTGTAGATGAAACAGGCTTCTATTGGAAGATACCATCTAGGGCTTCCATAGCTAGAGAGGAGAAGTCAGTGCCTGGTTTCAAAGCTTCGAAGGACAGGCTCACTCTGTTAGGGACTAATGCAACTGGGGACTTTAAGTGGAAGACATTGTCCACCTGCCATTCTGAAAGTCTTAGGACCCTTAAGAATTATGCTGAATCTATTCTGCCAGTGCACTATAAATGGAACAACAAAGCCTAGATGACAGCACATCCGTTTACCACATGGTTTACCGAATACTTTAAGTCCACTGTTGAGAACTACTCCTCAGAAAAAAATATTCCTTTCAAAATATTACTGCTCATTGACAATGCACCTGGTCACTGAAGAGCTCTGATGGAGATGTACAAGGAGATTAATGTTGTTTTCATGCCTGCTAACACAACACCCGTTCTGCAGCCCGTGGATCTAAGGAGTCCTTTCAACTTTCAAGTCTTATCATTTAAGAAATACATTCCATAAGGGTACAGCTGCCACAGATCGTGATTCCTCTGGCAAAGTCCACTGAAAACCGTCTGGAAAGGATTCACCATGCTAGATGCCATTAAGAACATTCGTCAATCATGGAAAGAGGTCAAAATGTCAACATTAACAGGAGTCTGGAACAAGTAGATTCCAACCCTCGTGAATGGCTGTGAGGGCTTCAAGACTTCAGTGGAGGACGTCTCTGCAGATGCGGTGGAAACAGCAAGAAAAGTAGACCGGAAGTGGACCGTCAACATGGGACTGAGTTGCCGCAATCTTGTGATAAAACCTTAACAGATGAGGGGCTGCTTCTTATGGATGGGCAAAGTGGTTTCTTGAGATGCTGTGAAGATTGTAGAGACGACAACAAAGGATTTGGAGTATTACATTAACTTAGTTGACACAGCAGCAGCAGGGTTCGAGAGGACTGACTCCAAGTTTGAAAAAATTTCTCCTGTGGGTAAAATGCTATCAAATAGCATCACGGGCTGCAGAGAATTCTTCAGCGAAAGGAAGAGACAATTGATAAAGCAAACTTCATCACTGTCTTATTTGAAGAAACTGCCACAGCCACCCCAGCCTTCAGCACCCGCCGACCTGATCAGTCCATAGTCATCAACATCCAGGCAAGAACAACACAACTCACTGAAAGCTCAGATAATGGTTGGCACTTTTTAGCAATAAAGCGTTTTTAGTTAAGGAATAGACTGTTTTTTTTAGACGTCATGCTACTGCACATTTAATAGACTACAGTGTAGTATAAACATAACTTTTATATGCACTAGGAAACAAAAAAACTCATTTGACTCGCTTTATTGCAATATTCACTTTATTGCAGAGATCTGGAACAGAACCCGTAATATTTCCTAAGTATGCCTGTATTAGAGAGAGAGAGAGAAAGCGGCAGCACTAGCTCCAAAATCAGAAAGACTCTGGCCAGAATCCAGGCTCCACCTCGTATCAGCCATTTGACCTTGGGCAAGTTACTTAACCTCTTTAAGTTTCAGTTTATCCATCCATAAATGGGGTTAATAATCATACTTACTTCACAAGGTTGTTTTAAAAATTAAATGAGATAATAGGTGTAAAGACTTTAGCATGGGCTCCAGCACATAGCATGTTAGTGGTTATTATCATCTTCCAATTCATTTTTGTTCATGTGTCATTTTTCTTCCCATCTGCCTCCCCACTGGAGGGAAAGCTTCATGGCAACGAGCCCTCATCTATTTTGTACACATCTATTTTGTATCCTCATGCCTAGGAGAGTGTCTGGCCTGTCGTCAATGCTTAGTATGCATTTGCTAAACAACAGAATGAGCCCCTCCCATCAGAGCATCCCTGGAACCCCAACTCTCACCCTAGAACTTCAGTTCCAGAGCCAGACCTAAGTAGCCCCCTGCCCCCCGCCCCAGGGCAGCCAGAGCAGAGAGAAAGCCAAGGCCTCCCACCTGCCTGCCAGTGATTCCATCTATTTCCTTCTCCTCCTCTCCTAGACCTTCTTTTCTCTCTGCCCGGCCCCCCCCACAGGCATCAGCACCTGCTCATTTCCCAAAGCAGCAGGATCCGGGTAATGACCTCTGATAAGCATCTTTTAATAAACCCTGTAGCTGGCTCTGTCATCCAGAAGCTATATTCTCTCCCCTTCTCACCCTCACCCCCATCTCCTCCCACTTCCTGGGCTGGCCCATAGTGCCTTTGGTGTCTCCAGGCAGGCCCCCAGATCTCCTGGGCTTCTGGACTCTGGCTCGCTGGGGAATGGCCAACAGGCAGCCCAGCCTATTCCATAAGCTTGACCCTCCCCAGAGGCCTCTGATCTCAGCAGCCTGGCCCAGCTCTGCCTGTGCCACCCTGCCTGACCGCTGGCCCGTCCACTTCCCTCCATCCCCATAGGCAGGTTTCTCAGGCGTTACCAAGGAGACCACTTGCATCCAGCCCAGGGTTGCCAAAGCAACCAGTTCAGTGAGAAGCAGCCCCTAAGCCTCTAGCCCTTGGGAGAGTCACAGACCAAAAGGAAATAGGCCTGGGCAGCTGGCACACCAGGATAGAGGCATCCCTGGCATTCCCCTGGGCAGTGCCCAGCTCCTGCCCTCCTTCCTCCCCCTTCCTCCTCCCTCTTGCTCTTGCCTATCCAGCCTCCATCTTGGCCTCTGTGATAGAGAACCAAAACCTGACCCTCAATGTGCACATCTTGGAAGTGAGCACATGCCATCCCAGAGGGTCAGGGAAAAGAAGGCCCCAATATACAAAACTTCCTCCAAGACCGATTTTCTCCCTCGTGAGCTCTGGTGTTCTGGGTAGAAATCCCAGCCCCACCACTTCCGAGGTCGATGTTTCTGGGCAGCATTCTTAGGCAAGGATTCAGGGGAGGAGGTAATGGGGAGTGACTGCTTACTGGGTACAGGCTTTGCTTTTGAGGTGATGAAAATGTTCTGGAACTAGACAGAGGTGGTGGTTGCACAACATCGTGAATGTACTAAATGTCACTGGATTACACGGTCCAAAACTGTTAAAATGGTGAATTTTATGTAAATCCTACCACAATTTAGAAGATGGGAAGTGGCCAATCCAATCTTCATCTATGGGTGACCACTGGGCTGGGTAGCCCTCCCCGAAGGTTTTCCAAGTTACCATCCCATCAGCACTTAGCACTAAGCAGGCAGGCACTCAGAAGGAGCTGGCAAAGGAGGAAGATCTTTATTCTCTGTATTTGTCTCCAGGAAGCTGGAGTCCCCTGCCCCAGTGACCCTGTGCCTGTAACTGAGAATATACACACACACTTACTGACTCCCACCTCCAAGCCTTTGCTGTATGTCCCTTCCCCAACCCTCCTCCCCACACCCTAGCACTCCTGCTGCATTCCTTATCATCTATCCAATTTCTGCCGTTCCCTCCATGTCTGGCTCACATTCCTCCCTGGTTCCCCATTTCTGACCTATGCCCACACACATCTGGGATTTCCGTGGTCCAACCAAGCACTTGGCCCTATTCCCTCCCTCAGCCTTGCCTCTTCAAGTAGATCTTCAGCTTGTGAATGTACCGGGATGGCAGGAGCCCTCACCTCTTGGTCAGGCATCCTCGTAACTGTCTCTGGGTCCTAAGCCCAGAGCTATGCCTTGGATCTCTCCCCTGGACACTCCTAGACCAACACTGTTCAGACCCCAGTGGGAATCACTGGCAGTGAGGTGAAGTTAGCGTGTCTCCAGGGAGAACACCAAAGTCTACCACCCGACAGGTGAAGGACGAGCCTCGTTTCATGACAGCCTGACAGCCAGACTAATCTTAGATCTCCAATGTGTCCCAGGGTCCCTATTATGTCAGACCCCTTCCAGCTGTTTTAATTAAAATGGGGAGAAATCAATAGAGATTTCAATTATAGAAGGAGAGAGAGAAAAAAACAAAACAAAAGAGAGTTCCCCACCCCCAGCAAATTTCTGTATGGACACCGATAATCTAATTCACTGATAATGAATTAGAGCCGAACACAGGGTGGGTACCGGAGCAATCCGAGCACAAGTCCAGGTGGACAGGCTTAAGGTCAGAGCCAGTACTGAGGTCAACACCAATACAGTTGGAATGGAATTCTGGATGACCACTGATGTATCAGAGAAGACTACTAGGCCAATGCTGTTTTAGCTTGAAGAGAATTTTGAGTAGACACAAAAACAGAGTAAAGATGGCTTTATTAGGGTAGGAGAAGTCAGGATCAGTGGACCCTGGACAAAGGACACCCATAGGTGGCCATCATGGGCACACCCTAATCTTTCATCTCAGGCTTGGAAGGAGCAGAATCAAAACTCTCATGGCCACCTCCAGTAGGTGTGTGGGTAGGGACAGGGGAGTGGAATCTGGTAAATCAAGCCTGAAAGGGGATGGGCAGAGAGAGGGAGACAGCTAGAGAGAGAACTTCACCACCATTTAGTCCCATGGAAGAAGAACTGATCCCTACAAACCAGGGAGGCAGCATAAGTGGAGTTTCCACTTAAGTGGAGGCCACATAAGTGGGGAGTCATGCAGAGGAGAAGGTTAGAGTGGGGGCAGGGAGGTGGGAGGATCCTAGACCCTCTCCTGCCCATTCCCTCCCTTGCCAAAGACTCCAGTCACAGAGACCTCACCTCCCCACAATTCCAAACTTTAGGCAAAAAGAGGTATAATTACTGAAGCCTTCTCTGAACTTCCCTAGGGTCAAGGATGGAGCAAGCCAGCCTTTTGGGGGCAGTTTGTGAGCCATTAAACCCCAAGTCAACTCACTAGCTCAGCTACTCTGCCCTTGAAGGGTTCAGCCTGACTTTGCCATGTTCTCTTGACTGATGCACTGAGTAACTAGGCAAACACTCTCCCTTCCCTCCATTCTTCTCACTTGTGAGGGAGGACACTGAATGAGAAGATGTCCACAGTTTCCTCCATCATTAAGAATCTGTTTTCAATGTTCATAAGTAGTTGTTATACATGTTAATACTTACAGCTTATCCCTGATGATAAAAAAAAATGATATTGCTTATTGCAGAAATGTTTTAAATGAGCAAAATATAAAAAGAAAGAAAAAAGAAAAAAGAAAAAATCTTACATGATCCCGTTACCCAGAGAAAAACCAATGTTACCCTTTTGGAAACTTTCTTTCCAGGACTGTTTGATATTTTTTTGTATTCCCAAAATTGGGATCTCACAGTCTACATATTTTTTTGTCCTGCCTTTTTCAACTGTCATTATAGTGCTGCACTGAGCATTTTCCCAAATCATCAAATATTCTTCAAAAATACAATTTTAAAGATTGCATAATACTCCACCAAGAGGACATACCATGATTACGGGGCATTTAGGTTATTTTCCTAGTATAAACACAACTGCTGTGAACATCCTAACCTAATGTGTAAGTATTTGCCTGGATCTCCATTTTGCTAGGGTCAGCTCCTCTAAGAGTAATCACAAGGCCAATGAATATGCTATTTTAAAAGGCCTTGACATGTACCACCATATTAATTTCCAGAAAGACACAACAAACCTACCGATTTTCCCAAACTGAGAGCGGAAGTTCTGAAATGGTCGGAGCTAGAACACAGGATGGTGGTCCCATCCCTCCTCCTCTCCCCTAGTCTGGAAGGTTAACTGTCCAGCAAAAGAGAGGACAGAATCTAGTCAGGAGACACAGATGTGCAGCCTAGCTCCGCTGCTTGCTGGCTTCGGAAACCAAAAACAAGCATTGGTTCTCGTCAACTGTGAAATGGGTATGATTAGCTTTGCTGACTACCCAGAGCAGTTTCCTCCCTCACATGAAAAGGTGTTTGCAAAAGTTCTTTTCAACTCTAATGTTTTGTCAAGGGGTATTACCATATCCTTCTCATCACCCAAGGGGCTGAGGAAGTGGGTTGTTCTTTGGAGAAGACTAAGGGCTTCCCTTCCCGGCTCTTAGCCATCAGAATGCCCAGGACAAGTGCTGGCTGGTTCTGAAGGTGATAGAAAAGCAGCTTCCGGAAGGGAATCCGTGGGGTCTGAGGGCTTGGGAGGACACAGCTGTGTCTTGCAAGGGTCAGAGAAAGCAGTGGAAGCTGCAGGGCCGAGGACTGGGCCAGGGCTTCCTTGGCGGTGCTGGGTAGGTCTGGGGATTGAGATCGCAAAGACCTTCCTGGTAAATGTTCCTCCGTTTCAAGGCTCCCAAGCATCTCCTGTCTAGGGTTCAGAATGGACATCTGGCCTTTGGAGGAACCAGAAACCAAGCTGAGTCAGTGGATGCAAAAAGTCAACAGAGCTCTGGCCCCTTCTTCCAGGCTGCTATAAGTCAGTCCTGGATCTTTAAGATCCTGCAATGGAAGATGCAACTAGTGCTTCCAGCGTGACCTCTCCAGCCCTGGGCAGATGAAGAAGGAGACTGTGATGCTTCCCTTGAGAAGCACAGCTGGCCGGTCTGAGCCTCCTGCCACACTCCCCTACCCACTGGGCAAATGCCCTTCCTCACTCCAGCACGCTAGCGTCGTGGCCTGAGTTAACTCCAGTGACGTTCCCAGTGCTGGTGGGGGAAACTGCGCAGACCCCACAGAACGCCATCCTTCCGGGTTTTCAACATCACCACCCCCAGCCCCCCCCACTCCCAGCCCCCCACCAGGGCCAGATGCGCACCTCGCGTCTCCAAACACACACAACAGGTGGCACCTGCCCTTCCACCCCAATCACACCTCTCCACCTCTCCCTGCCCTTCCACCTGCGCCCCAGTCCTCCGGGCTGCGCCGGGCCCGGCGGAGCCTCCCTTACCTTTAAGGGTCTGGGGGTGGCCCCGCGGCGCCCGGCTCGGGTTTCCTCGGGGCAGAGAGGGGATACTGGAGAAGTTGTTACCCATGGCATCCGGACCCAGGGGGTTCAGCACTCGCGGGGGGCAGGCGAGGTTGGGCAGGAGCGGGGCCCCGGGGGGCGGGGGTGGGCGCGCGGGGGCGCGCGCCGCCGGGGGAGGGCCCTGCTGGGGCTGCGGCCGGGGGCGGGCGGGCCGCCGCTCTCCTCCCTCTCTCGGGGCGTCCTCGGCTGGTCTTGCCCGCCGCGGGGGTCCTCGCGCCAGCCGGCTACCTGCCCGCCATTCCCCGCGGCGGGGACGGGGACCGCGGGCGGGCCCTTGGGCCGGGGCCGGGGCCGGCGGCGCCCGGGGCTCCCCTCTTCCTCCGGCTGGCGCTCGGGTTCCGGCTGGTGGTGGGCGGCGCGGAGGCTCCGGCGCGCTCCCCCGGGGCCATAGAGTCAGGGCTCCCGGCGAGGGAGGTCGGCGGCTCGGTGGCAGGCTCGGTCCCCGCCCGCGGGGACGGCCGCTGCGGCGACGTGCGTGGCGCCCTCCCGCCCGCGGGTCCGCATGGAGCAGGGCTCTGTGGAGCGCGGGGCGTGCTGGGCGCTCCCGCCCCCGCCGGCTCCCTCCCGCGACCGCCGCCCCCGCCCCTCGCCCGCAGCCGTCGCCAGGATTCCCTGGCTCCGGTTGTTATGGTGACAGCTGCGCCGGTGAATGAGCGTCTTAGTGACACGCGCGCGCCCGCGCAGCCAGATGTGGCCCCGGGGCGCGCCGCGTTCCCGCTGCCACAAGTTGTCCGCGGCGCCGGGGCCGGCCCGGGTCGGGGTGAGCTAGCAGGCGGATGGGCGGGGGTGGGGCGCCGGGAGACGGACTCATTCCCCGCACGGGCAGTAGAACCAGGTCTTGAAAACAGAAACAGTGCAGCAAGAAGGTTGAGCTCCCTGGGTGCCAGGCGCGGGGCGAGTTAGCTCTACAGTCTCCCTGGAGCCAGGTACAGGGCCTGGCACACAGTAAAAGCTCAAGAAAACAAACCAAAAAAATTGGGTTTTTTTGATGAGTGAATGGATGATGGAATAAACGAGGTGAGATGAGAAACCCCTGCCCTTGACCCTCCGCCCTCAGTTACATCCGAGGTGCACGGGCAAGGGCTCAGAACAAAAAGCCCCTGCACACATCGCACTGGGGGCTATTGGACCAATACAGAGCCAACCTAGGAGGCGGGGTTGCTGGCCAAGCTGGGAAAACAGATCTCAGGGACAAACCATCAGACAAACCACCAGCTCTGAACTGAGTGGTTCTGTCAGCTCTAAGAGGTGGGGGGAGCCAGCCTCTGTGGCCCTTAGCAAAGAAGGCTCCCTGGGGGAAGGGCCTTCAGCAAGTTGTCTGTTCACCTGACCCCAGTCGATTGGCATAGAAGATGAGCCAAGGTCCCTCAGACAGAGAATCTGCCTTCCTGCTCCTCTAGGTCACCTCTAGCTCTCTGCCTGGCTTCAGCGACTTTGATCCAGAATCCAGTGAGGGTGTAGGCCGGCAACAGGCATCTGATCCATCCTCTTACAGAAGGTTCTTCCCTCAGGTCTCATGTGACGGCTCCTTATTATTCAGGCACAGTTCATGTGTCACCTCCTGACCATACCATACCCCAGCCCCTAGGAGAGTGCCTGGCACATGACAGACTACCAAAAACTACTCGTGGGATGGGTGAATCGGCCTGCCTGCCAGCGGAACTCCACTAAGATCCCTGGAGTGAAGCTCTTTATGCCCCTCCCCTGCCCCCTGCCCCCCACCCCACTGCAGCCATCACATCCATAAATGTCTGGGACTCCAGGCGAGCTAGAAATATCCGTGACAGCTGCTCTCTGGGGTCTGGAGGGAAAGACAGCCCCCACCCCCGCCTCCAGCTTCTGAGATGCCCAGGATCACGTGCCCAAGCCAGCTGCAGAATAGACATGGAGGTCAGGGGTGCTGTCTTATTTATGGACATATCTTCCCAAGGCTCACTCCCAACCAATGACTCATGCATCAGAAATCCATGCGCTCTGAATGGCAGCACACTCACACATTTGCGTACACACCTCTGCACTCTCCCGCACGCTCATTTCTACACAAGTGCACACATAGTCTCACACATATTCATATACCCCCTGAAGTCTGCTGCAATGAGGTCACTGTGAACCGCTGCTGGCCGCGGAATAAATCTGAAGGCTCCGTATAGACCAGACTAATTCTTCTGGAGTGTGTGTGAAGTGCAAGGCTCTTGGTAGGATTTGCAGAAGGTGGCTGCAGGGAGGCTAGGCCTGTCCTAGAGTCCCACCCCTCCCTTCCCCCGGGAGGAGGAGCTGATGCCTGGGCCAGGGGGTGGGGGTGGGGCATGGAGGCCCCAAAGGTAGAGGACAGCAGGGATGCCAAGACCCCACATGGTATGAACCTGGGGCTGTGGGCAAAGCAGGGGAGAGACAGAGAAGATCAAAGGGAAGAGGAAGTGAGGGCCAGAGACTGGTGCCCATCAGAGCCCAGGGGCAGCAAGAGGCTCTGCAGGGATCCCAGGGAGCCCCACAGGAAGGTGAGAGGGATCAGGGACCAATGCAGGGGACTGAGAGCAGGATGGAAATCTCCCCTGACCCAAGAAGGCTGAGGAGATAATGGAATATCAGCAGAGCCAGGAGAGGATGAGGCAAGCGAGGCATCCCTGGCATAAAATGCAAGGAGGCGCTGGCTGTCAGGGTCGTGCAGTGCCAGCCCTGCACTTGCTCCAGCCTGAGAGTGAGTGCCTCTGAAATCTTGCACCCTAAGCCACCTCCCTAGCGTAGCCCTAGCCCTTCCGGGGAGCTCTGTACTGTGGGAAGGGACACCACGGTCAAGTGCCAACTGGGTGCAAGTGTCTGGCCAGGCAGGGACCTAGAGAAAGCAGGTGGGACCCCGTGGGACCCAGAGAAGCTGAGAGTGACCCCTCTGAGGGGTCCTGTGTCTCAGAAACCCTTTTCTGGTAAGGGCTGTGTTTAGACGCAGCTCAGAGGATCAAAAAAGTCCAGCAGCCTCCTGCCCACTGGACATTGGGCAGAATCCCTGAGGCCTCCAGGCCATTCTTCACCAAGGCAGCTGCCAGGAGGCAGGGAGGTGGCCTGTGTGGCCCCAAGGGTCCTTCCTAGCCCCGTTCTGGAAGAGAGGAGGAAGAAGGATCCCGCCAGGGAGACAAGGCTGGATGAAATCACTGTCTTGATGGTTTCAATGGAAGCTATTAATACCCATGAGGTGGGGATCCAGAACCAGTCACCCTGGCAACCCCGCCTCCCCGGTAGTGTAGACTCTGAAGGCGGTTCCCCGGGGGGGGGATGGGTGTTAGACATACGTGTTTGCCTGTGTGTGCTTGTGTGTGCATATGTGGCTCTCCACACTGATAAATAATAAAATATTTGACTGAGAATAATAAATTCCTTCCCTGAGAACCTGTAAGCTAAGCGCACAACCAGCCACAGGGAGGGTCCCCACCCGGCAAGCAAGAGTGGGGTTCATCTAGGCCAAGCTGGGCTCCACGAAACTTGAGACCACCCAAGTCAATACATGATACCTCTCTCCCTGTCAAGAAACTAACCTTAAAATTAGAAAAGGTCAGGGCGCCTGGGTGGCTCAGTCGGTTAAGCGTCTGACTTCGGCTCAGGTCATGGTCTCACGGTTCATGAGTTTGAGCCCCGCCTTGGGCTCTGTGCTGACAGCTCAGAGCCTGGAGCCTGCTTCGGATTCTGTGTCTCCCTCTTTTCTCTCTGCCCCTCCCCCCCCGCTCACACTCTGTCTCTCAAAAATAAATAAGTGTTAAAAAAAGAAAAAAAAAGCCACAACCATCCCTAGGCTGGGGGAGAGGGCCCCCCCGTCATCCCCCAAGGCCCAGTCCATTGTTATTGGGCGATCATAAAACCTGTACAGGGTTGTCCTGCCTGGACTGCAGGAGGTGGCTAGACATGTTAGAGGGGGAGATCCCTGACTGCCTGACATATAATAGATACCTAATAAATGTTTATTCAGTGAATCCATGAATAAATAAATCAGTGAATTCACCTATCAGCAGAGCTACTTAGTCAACCAAAGACATTGCTCCGACCAGCCCACCTGGCCTGTTCCCTTGTCAGCAGTACCTCTCGCACAAAGTTTTCCCTGAGGCCGCGCCTTCCCTCCAAGGGATGAGAGTCTGTTCTGCCCCATGGAATGAGTACCATAAGGTCCAGGGGCTTTGGAATTCAGCGCCTCTCATTGCTCCAGTGACCATTTATTGAGCACTACCTGTATACCTGGCACGGTGTGAGGTGCAGTTTCCCTGCCAGCCCCACGGGGGAGCCTCTCCCGTGCTTTTGTGTATTCCGGTTTCCTACCTCCCAGGGCTAAGGCTAGGGCCGAACACACAGTAGGTCTCAACATTGTCAAGATACCAGTTTTTCCTGACTTGATCTATAGAGTCAATGCATCCCAATCAAAATCCCAGCAGGTTATTTTGTGGATATCGACAAGCTGATTCTAAAGTGTGTGTCAAGAGGCAGAAGACCTGACATAACCAACACAATAGTGAAGAACAAGGTTGAAGGACTGATGCTACCCAATTTCAAGATTTATATAAAGCCACAGTCATCAAGACAGTGTGCGACTGGTGAAAGAATAAACAGATGGGTCAATTCAACAGAATAGAGAGCCCAGAAATAAACCCACGGAGAGATAGTCAACTGACCTTTGACAAGGAGCAAGGGCGATATAATGGAGCAAAGGTAGTCTTTTCAGCAAATGACACATGAACAACTGGACATCCACATGCATAAAAAGAAATGAATCTAGACACAGACTTCGCACCCTTCACAAAAATTGACTCAAAATAGACCAGAGACCTACACAGAAAATGCAAAACTATAAAACTCCTAGAGGATGATATAGGAGAAGATCTAGATGGCCTTGGGTTGGGTCATGACTTGTTAGATACATGAGTCATGAAAGAAAGAATTCGTAAGCTAGAATTCATTAGAATTAGGTTTTTCTGTTCTGCAAAAGACACCATCAAAAGAATAAAAAGACAAACCACAAAGACTGGGAGAAAATATTTGCAAAAGTTTTTAAGTTTTATTTGTTTAAGTCATCTCTACACCCAGTGTGGGGTTTGAACTCATGACCCTGAGATTAAGAGTCACATGCTCTTTTGACTGGGCCAGTCAGGTGCCCGCTGCGAAAGACATATCTGATAAAAGAACGTTACCCAAAATATATGAAAAAACTCTTAAAACTCAACAATAAGACAACAAATAACCTGGTTTTCAAAATGAGCCAAAGATAGGGGCACCTGGTTGGCTCAGTCGGTTAAGTGGCCAACTTTGGCTCGTGTAATGATCTCGCAGATCAGGAGTTCAAGCCCTACCTACGTCGGGCCCTGTGCTGATATCTCAGAGCCTGGAGTCTGCTTCAGATTCTGTGTGTGTGTGTCTCTCTCTGCTCCTCCCTGGCTCATGCTCTGTCTCTCTGTCTCTCTGTCTCTGTCTCTCTCTCTCAAACAAACAAATAAATAAATAAACATTAAAAATAAAACAAAATAGGAGCACCTGGGTGGCTCAGTCAGTTAAGTGGCCGACTTTGGCCCAGGTCATGATCTCACAGCACATGAGTTCGAGCCCCGCATCGAGCTTCGGATTCTGGAGCCTGCTTCGGATTCTGTGTCTCCCTCTCTCTCTGCCCCTCTCCTGCTCATGCTCTCTCTCTCTCTCTCTCTCTCTCTCTCTCTCTCTCCTTCAAAAATAAACATTGAAAAAATGTTTTAAATAAAAGAAAAAGTGCCAAAGATGTTAACAGATCCCTCACCAAAGAAGATATACAAATAGCAAATAAGCATATGAAAAGATACTCCACATGTATGTCATCAGGTAAATGCAAATCGAAACAGCAAAGAGATACCCGCACACACTTATTATAATGGCCCAAATCCAGAACCCTGGCTGCACCAAATGTTGGTGAGGATATGGAGCCGTAGGAATGCTCATTCATTGCTAGTGGGAATACAAAATGGTACAGACACTATGGAAGACAATTTAGTGATTTCTTAAAAAACTAAATGTTCTCTTACCGTCCAATCCAGCAATCACACTCCCTAACACTTACCCAAAGGAGTGGAAAACGTACGTCCACACCAAAACCTGCCCAAAGATGTTTATAGCAGCTTTATTCATAATGCCGAAACTTGGAAGCAACCAAGATGTCCTTGGGCAGGTGAGTGGATAAACAAAAACTGTGGTACATCCAGACAACAGAATATTACTTGGTGCTAAAAAGGAATGAGCTGTCAAGCCATGAAAGACATGGGGGAAACTTAAATGTATATTACTAAGCGAAAAAAATATGAAAAGGCTACTTACTGTCTGATTCTAACTATATGGAATTCTGGAAAAGGAAAAACACTGAAGACAGTAAAGAGATTAGTGGTTGCCAAAGGTTAGGGGGAGGGAAGGATGAACAGAGCACAAAAGAAACCATGAAACTACTCTGTATGATAATGTAGTGGTGGATACATGTCATTACACACTTGTCTAAACCCCAGAGAATGTACAACACCAACAGTGAACCCTCATATAAACCAGACTCTGGGTTACAATATGTCAGTGCAGGTTCATTGATTATAACAAATGTACCACCTTGGTGGGGGATATTGATGATGAGGGAGGCTACCCATGTGTGGGTGTATATGGGAAATCTTTGTATTTTCCATTCAAGTTTTCTGTGAACCTAAAACCGCTCTAAAAAATAAAGTCAATTTTTTATTTAAAAAAATTTTTTTAATGTTTATTTTTGAGAGAGAGACAGAGCATGAGCTGGGGAAGGGCAGAGAGAGAGGGAGACACAGAAACTGAAGCAGGTTCCAGGCTCTGAACTGTCAGCACAGAGTCTGACGTAGGGCTTGAACTCGTGAACCGGGAGATCCTGACCTGAGCCGAAGTCTGCCGCTTAACCACCTGAGCCACCCAGGCACTTCTAAAGTCCATTTTTTAAAAGGATCACCTTACCCTCCTCCTATGGCGCACACACATTAGACTAATGATTCTCAAACTTAGCATGCATCAGAATCATATACAGGCAGAGGGGCAGGGAGAGAAGAGAACATGGCTGACAAAATGCATATTCCCAGGCCTTGCCTCAAGAGATTATTGGAAAGCAGGGTAGGAGGTGGCTGGGCAGCGAGGGGGAGCCCCAGCCCCTTCCTCTGCTCCACAGACAGACTTGCCATCTGGGAGATAGCCCCCAGGTCCATGGTCAATTGTAAGATCTTCATAAACCCCCAAACTTTTATCCTTGGAGCTCAAGCGTATCAGGTCAAACATACTAAAATATACTACATCCCACATTAAACATAATTTTCTTACCTTAAACATTTTGAGAGGATTTATGTAAATTTGGTTTTTGGAATCATTGGACTTCAAGGAACTCATTGAATTTACAATTGGTTTTATTTCTAAGCAATCATGCATGTGTTGGATTTCTTGCCAAGTGAGAAAAACCTACAATTGTCTTTAAACATAATGAAATCTTTGTCAGTACTCATTTAATGATTAATGAAGTTGACACAACATTAAATTTTGTAGGCAGGTAAGTAAATATTTATTAATTTTGATTTTGAAATTTTTTGATCATAATTTGGAGCCAATAATGTTTTTCCCCCCAGTCTTAAGCAGACCCTTAGAAAGCTCATAGGCCCAAGTATTGAGACTATCATGCCCATGGATAAAATCCAGGACTGAGGTCAAGCACTCTTAAGGTTGCGTCTAAAAGGAGAGTGGAGGGAATCCTGGGTGGCTCAGTCAGTTGAGCACCCCACTCTTGATTTCAGCTCAGGTCATGATCTCACAGTTTGTGAGATTGAGCCCCACATTGGGCTGTGTGCTGACAGCGTGGAGCCTCCTGGAATTCTCTCTTTCCCTCTCTCTCTCTGCCCCTCTACTGCTCGCATGCACCTGCGTGCACATGTGTTCTCTCTCTCTCTCTCTCTCTCTCTCTCTCTCTCTCTCAAATAAATAAACATTAAAATAAAATAAAATTAAAGTTAAATAAAAGGACAGTGGAGGCCCCTGCTAAGGACAGAAAGGAAAAATACCCAACACCAGAAAGAAGACAAGTATCCCTGTCTAGGAAACTTGTGTAGTGACTTCAAAGGAGTCCAGCACCCCTCTTGAACCATCCCAGGACTACTGGCTCATTAATAGTGACAGGTGATATTTATGGAGCACTCGGTCAATATGTACTAGGTCCTGGTCTAAGCAATTCATCTGTATCAATTATTTAAGCCTGGTCCCACTCCTGTAAGGTAGGGACTATTATTATTATTATTATTATTATTATTATTATTATTTTATTTTCACCATTTCCATTTTATAAACGAAAACCCCCAGGCTTAAGGAAACTAAGACACTTGCCTAGGAGCTGATAAATGAAGCGCTGAGGTACAGCCCTCCAGTGGTCTGAATCCAAATCTCTGCGATATTGTGCCTGCCCCAGAACGGGATTCCCCCACGTGCCCAGCCTCAGAAAAACACCTGTTGCAGAGAAGGTGTCCTCACTGAGTTCCTGAGCCTCAAAACTCCTGAGGGACCCAGAAGTCTCCCAGGCGCTCTGACTCAGCTCCCTGGAAGTTAGCCAGGGAGTGCTCAGCCACTAATGAACATGAAATAGATTGAAAATAACTAAACAGAAAAAAAAATTTAATTTTTTATGAATTTAATGTTCAAAGTAGTGATAATACCCCCAGAGCATCCCTTTTCTCTCATAGATGTTTTAAATGGCGATTTCTTGCCAGGAAAGCCCTTCTAAGAATGTTACAAAGACCAGAGAATCATAAAGGAAAAGTATGATAAATATGACTATGTAAACCCTTAAAACTCCTTTATGGCAAAAACAAAAAAAAAAAAAAATAGCCAGGAGGCACGTGTCCAATAAACCAATAGTCTTCACTTCAAATGCCCTTCACCCCTGGACCAGGAATAGGAAACACACGTCTCTCCACTATGGCTGGCAGTGTAACATCTCTGTCCTGTCCACCTGTCCCAAGGGAGGTGTCGAGGCACTAACTTGTTCCCACCCTCCCCCAAAGACGCATGGGGGGGGGGGCCTCTCTGCACAATGAGGAAAGTTTTCTCTCAGCAGAGTGAACAGTGGCCCTGTGTCCCCATCTCTCCTTGCCCCTTCCCTCCCTCGCAAGCTCTCACCAGCCACCACTAGGTGGCGCTAGAACTCCATTGGAATCCCCTTTCTCACTGGCAAATATTTCCGGGCGGGGGGGGGGGGGGGGGGGGGGG